>NW_028246521.1:0-1000 GCF_964263255.1 Lissotriton vulgaris
ACAACGGATTGTCTGCGTATCGACATACTGTCCTACATCGAATAAACTAAAAAAATTGATCTACCAGAACTGGCATTTGATTAAAGATCTGGATACCCAACTTTCACAATATCCTTTATTTGCCTTCAAAAAAGACAAAAGTATCGCAAACTATATTGTTAGAGCTGCAATTCCTAAAGCCAAACCAGTGACAGTAAGGGACTATGTCAACTTGCCACCCATTAAAGGCCATCATAAATGTGGCACGTGCCTTTGCTGTGCTTCTACTCAAGAGGGCGATTTATTCCAGCATGCAGGTATATCCTGGAAGCATAACCAGTTCACCAACTGCAAATCAAAAAATGTGGTATACGGGATTCTATGTCCTTGCAACAAATTGTATATAGGGAAAACAAATCAAGAAATAAGACAAAGATTGTCCCAACACAAATCACGAATAAGGAGGAAAGTGGTCACTGCACCACTAGTCCAACATTGGATTGACCAACTTCATGGTGAACAAGATTTAAAATGGACTGTGATTTCGAAGATTGATCCTGACCCTAGAGGCGGAGACGTAGAGACCAAATTACGACAACGCGAGGCCATGTTAATACTGAAATTTAACACAACCACACAAGGCTTAAATGAAATGTCGGAATTGTACAGTTTATAATAGACGTGAATACATACATAAGTAAGTACCACGACTGTGTCTCATTAGGCATCTATATTTTGCGTCTCAGATATGTTCGCAACAAGAAGCCGGAGGGCTCTCCGGCGTATCGAAACTACAATTCCCATGATCACCCCCCTCGCTAACCGGAAATGACATGGAGTAAATAGAGGCTCTTCCGCCCCATGATTATCGCGTTTTCAACACTGACCGCGACCCTGCTTGGAGGTGGAAGACGGAGCCTCAGGTAAACAGAATCCGAGATTTAGTTAGTCCCCCCGAGCGGAGCCGCATGCAAGGCGGCTTCCCTCCTGCTCGATTTTTAGGTAGTACAAACCCAGCAAC
>NW_028246522.1:0-78278 GCF_964263255.1 Lissotriton vulgaris
TTTCATGCTTCCAGGGGCTCGGGAAGTTAATTAAATACCATTTGGAGGCATTTAATGTTCGAGCAAAAACGGCTGATTTTCGACAAAAGAGATAACACCCCCCCATTACGTAATGCTTCAGAAATGTGGAAAATGGTCCGTTTTCAAATGTTTTATTTTTGAACGTCAGTTCACATTTGTAGGTGGATCATCAGTGTTAGAGCTAAAATTAGCATGTTTAAAGTGATTTTCATGCTTCCAGGGGCTCGGGAAGTTAATTAAATACCATTTGGAGGCATTTAATGTTCGAGCAAAAACGGCAGATTTTCGACAAAAGAGATAACACCCCCCCATTACGTCATGCTTCAGAAATGTGGAAAATGGTCCGTTTTCAAATGTTTTATTTTTGAACGTCAGTTCACATTTGTAGGTGGATCATCAGTGTTAGAGCTAAAATTAGCATGTTTAAAGTGATTTTCATGCTTCCAGGGGCTCGGGAAGTTAATTAAATACCATTTGGAGGCATTTAATGTTCGAGCAAAAACGGCTGATTTTCGACAAAAGAGATAACACCCCCCCATTACGTCATGCTTCAGAAATGTGGAAAATGGTCCGTTTTCAAATGTTTTATTTTTGAACGTCAGTTCACATTTGTAGGTGGATCATCAGTGTTAGAGCTAAAATTAGCATGTTTAAAGTGATTTTCATGCTTCCAGGGGCTCGGGAAGTTAATTAAATACCATTTGGAGGCATTTAATGTTCGAGCAAAAACGGATGATTTTCGACAAAAGAGATAACACCCCCCCATTACGTCATGCTTCAGAAATGTGGAAAATGGTCCGTTTTCAAATGTTTTATTTTTGAACGTCAGTTCACATTTGTAGGTGGATCATCAGTGTTAGAGCTAAAATTAGCATGTTTAAAGTGATTTTCATGCTTCCAGGGGCTCGGGAAGTTAATTAAATACCATTTGGAGGCATTTAATGTTCGAGCAAAAACGGCTGATTTTCGACAAAAGAGATAACACCCCCCCATTACGTCATGCTTCAGAAATGTGGAAAATGGTCCGTTTTCAAATGTTTTATTTTTGAACGTCAGTTCACATTTGTAGGTGGATCATCAGTGTTAGAGCTAAAATTAGCATGTTTAAAGTGATTTTCATGCTTCCAGGGGCTCGGGAAGTTAATTAAATACCATTTGGAGGCATTTAATGTTCGAGCAAAAACGGCTGATTTTCGACAAAAGAGATAACACCCCCCCATTACGTCATGCTTCAGAAATGTGGAAAATGGTCCGTTTTCAAATGTTTTATTTTTGAACGTCAGTTCACATTTGTAGGTGGATCATCAGTGTTAGAGCTAAAATTAGCATGTTTAAAGTGATTTTCATGCTTCCAGGGGCCCAAAACACAAGATTTATGGAATGGTTAAAAGTGCATGAAAATGGCCAATTTACTCACTCTGAGTTCTCAAAAAGGGTTTCTTCACCCCGGGAAGTTAATTAAATACCATTTGGAGGCATTTAATGTTCGAGCAAAAACGGCTGATTTTCGACAAAAGAGATAACACCCCCCCATTACGTCATGCTTCAGAAATGTGGAAAATGGTCCGTTTTCAAATGTTTTATTTTTGAACGTCAGTTCACATTTGTAGGTGGATCATCAGTGTTAGAGCTAAAATTAGCATGTTTAAAGTGATTTTCATGCTTCCAGGGGCTCGGGAAGTTAATTAAATACCATTTGGAGGCATTTAATGTTCGAGCAAAAACGGCTGATTTTCGACAAAAGAGATAACACCCCCCCATTACGTCATGCTTCAGAAATGTGGAAAATGGTCCGTTTTCAAATGTTTTATTTTTGAACGTCAGTTCACATTTGTAGGTGGATCATCAGTGTTAGAGCTAAAATTAGCATGTTTAAAGTGATTTTCATGCTTCCAGGGGCTCGGGAAGTTAATTAAATACCATTTGGAGGCATTTAATGTTCGAGCAAAAACGGCTGATTTTCGACAAAAGAGATAACACCCCCCCATTACGTCATGCTTCAGAAATGTGGAAAATGGTCCGTTTTCAAATGTTTTATTTTTGAACGTCAGTTCACATTTGTAGGTGGATCATCAGTGTTAGAGCTAAAATTAGCATGTTTAAAGTGATTTTCATGCTTCCAGGGGCTCGGGAAGTTAATTAAATACCATTTGGAGGCATTTAATGTTCGAGCAAAAACGGCTGATTTTCGACAAAAGAGATAACACCCCCCCATTACGTCATGCTTCAGAAATGTGGAAAATGGTCCGTTTTCAAATGTTTTATTTTTGAACGTCAGTTCACATTTGTAGGTGGATCATCAGTGTTAGAGCTAAAATTAGCATGTTTAAAGTGATTTTCATGCTTCCAGGGGCTCGGGAAGTTAATTAAATACCATTTGGAGGCATTTAATGTTCGAGCAAAAACGGCTGATTTTCGACAAAAGAGATAACACCCCCCCATTACGTCATGCTTCAGAAATGTGGAAAATGGTCCGTTTTCAAATGTTTTATTTTTGAACGTCAGTTCACATTTGTAGGTGGATCATCAGTGTTAGAGCTAAAATTAGCATGTTTAAAGTGATTTTCATGCTTCCAGGGGCTCGGGAAGTTAATTAAATACCATTTGGAGGCATTTAATGTTCGAGCAAAAACGGCTGATTTTCGACAAAAGAGATAACACCCCCCCATTACGTCATGCTTCAGAAATGTGGAAAATGGTCCGTTTTCAAATGTTTTATTTTTGAACGTCAGTTCACATTTGTAGGTGGATCATCAGTGTTAGAGCTAAAATTAGCATGTTTAAAGTGATTTTCATGCTTCCAGGGGCCCAAAACACAAGATTTATGGAATGGTTAAAAGTGCATGAAAATGGCCAATTTACTCACTCTGAGTTCTCAAAAAGGGTTTCTTCACCCTGGGAAGTTAATTAAATACCATTTGGAGGCATTTAATGTTCGAGCAAAAACGGCTGATTTTCGACAAAAGAGATAACACCCCCCCATTACGTCATGCTTCAGAAATGTGGAAAATGGTCCGTTTTCAAATGTTTTATTTTTGAACGTCAGTTCACATTTGTAGGTGGATCATCAGTGTTAGAGCTAAAATTAGCATGTTTAAAGTGATTTTCATGCTTCCAGGGGCCCAAAACACAAGATTTATGGAATGGTTAAAAGTGCATGAAAATGGCCAATTTACTCACTCTGAGTTCTCAAAAAGGGTTTCTTCACCCCGGGAAGTTAATTAAATACCATTTGGAGGCATTTAATGTTCGAGCAAAAACGGCTGATTTTCGACAAAAGAGATAACACCCCCCCATTACGTCATGCTTCAGAAATGTGGAAAATGGTCCGTTTTCAAATGTTTTATTTTTGAACGTCAGTTCACATTTGTAGGTGGATCATCAGTGTTAGAGCTAAAATTAGCATGTTTAAAGTGATTTTCATGCTTCCAGGGGCCCAAAACACAAGATTTATGGAATGGTTAAAAGTGCATGAAAATGGCCAATTTACTCACTCTGAGTTCTCAAAAAGGGTTTCTTCACCCCGGGAAGTTAATTAAATACCATTTGGAGGCATTTAATGTTCGAGCAAAAACGGCTGATTTTCGACAAAAGAGATAACACCCCCCCATTACGTCATGCTTCAGAAATGTGGAAAATGGTCCGTTTTCAAATGTTTTATTTTTGAACGTCAGTTCACATTTGTAGGTGGATCATCAGTGTTAGAGCTAAAATTAGCATGTTTAAAGTGATTTTCATGCTTCCAGGGGCCCAAAACACAAGATTTATGGAATGGTTAAAAGTGCATGAAAATGGCCAATTTACTCACTCTGAGTTCTCAAAAAGGGTTTCTTCACCCCGGGAAGTTAATTAAATACCATTTGGAGGCATTTAATGTTCGAGCAAAAACGGCTGATTTTCGACAAAAGAGATAACACCCCCCCATTACGTCATGCTTCAGAAATGTGGAAAATGGTCCGTTTTCAAATGTTTTATTTTTGAACGTCAGTTCACATTTGTAGGTGGATCATCAGTGTTAGAGCTAAAATTAGCATGTTTAAAGTGATTTTCATGCTTCCAGGGGCCCAAAACACAAGATTTATGGAATGGTTGAAAGTGCATGAAAATGGCCAATTTACTCACTCTGAGTTCTCAAAAAGGGTTTCTTCACCCCGGGAAGGTAATTAAATACCATTTGGAGGCATTTAATGTTCGAGCAAAAACGGCTGATTTTCGACAAAAGAGATAACACCCCCCATTACGTCATGCTTCAGAAATGTGGAAAATGGTCCGTTTTCAAATGTTTTATTTTTGAACGTCAGTTCACATTTGTAGGTGGATCATCAGTGTTAGAGCTAAAATTAGCATGTTTAAAGTGATTTTCATGCTTCCAGGGGCCCAAAACACAAGATTTATGGAATGGTTAAAAGTGCATGAAAATGGCCAATTTACTCACTCTGAGTTCTCAAAAAGGGTTTCTTCACCCCGGGAAGTTAATTAAATACCATTTGGAGGCATTTAATGTTCGAGCAAAAACGGCTGATTTTCGACAAAAGAGATAACACCCCCCCATTACGTCATGCTTCAGAAATGTGGAAAATGGTCCGTTTTCAATTGTTTTATTTTTGAACGTCAGTTCACATTTGTAGGTGGATCATCAGTGTTAGAGCTAAAATTAGCATGTTTAAAGTGATTTTCATGCTTCCAGGGGCTCGGGAAGTTAATTAAATACCATTTGGAGGCATTTAATGTTCGAGCAAAAACGGCTGATTTTCGACAAAAGAGATAACACCCCCCCATTACGTCATGCTTCAGAAATGTGGAAAATGGTCCGTTTTCAAATGTTTTATTTTTGAACGTCAGTTCACATTTGTAGGTGGATCATCAGTGTTAGAGCTAAAATTAGCATGTTTAAAGTGATTTTCATGCTTCCAGGGGCTCGGGAAGTTAATTAAATACCATTTGGAGGCATTTAATGTTCGAGCAAAAACGGCTGATTTTCGACAAAAGAGATAACACCCCCCCATTACGTCATGCTTCAGAAATGTGGAAAATGGTCCGTTTTCAAATGTTTTATTTTTGAACGTCAGTTCACATTTGTAGGTGGATCATCAGTGTTAGAGCTAAAATTAGCATGTTTAAAGTGATTTTCATGCTTCCAGGGGCTCGGGAAGTTAATTAAATACCATTTGGAGGCATTTAATGTTCGAGCAAAAACGGCTGATTTTCGACAAAAGAGATAACACCCCCCCATTACGTCATGCTTCAGAAATGTGGAAAATGGTCCGTTTTCAAATGTTTTATTTTTGAACGTCAGTTCACATTTGTAGGTGGATCATCAGTGTTAGAGCTAAAATTAGCATGTTTAAAGTGATTTTCATGCTTCCAGGGGCTCGGGAAGTTAATTAAATACCATTTGGAGGCATTTAATGTTCGAGCAAAAACGGCTGATTTTCGACAAAAGAGATAACACCCCCCCATTACGTCATGCTTCAGAAATGTGGAAAATGGTCCGTTTTCAAATGTTTTATTTTTGAACGTCAGTTCACATTTGTAGGTGGATCATCAG
Source organism: Lissotriton vulgaris (assembly GCF_964263255.1). Classification (NCBI taxonomy): domain Eukaryota; kingdom Metazoa; phylum Chordata; class Amphibia; order Caudata; family Salamandridae; genus Lissotriton; species Lissotriton vulgaris. The sequence goes on from NW_028246522.1 coordinate 5,570, forward strand.
TGTTAGAGCTAAAATTAGCATGTTTAAAGTGATTTTCATGCTTCCAGGGGCTCGGGAAGTTAATTAAATACCATTTGGAGGCATTTAATGTTCGAGCAAAAATGGCTGATTTTCAACAAAAGAGATAACACCCCCCCATTACGTCATGCTTCAGAAATGTGGAAAATGGTCCGTTTTCAAATGTTTTATTTTTGAACGTCAGTTCACATTTGTAGGTGGATCATCAGTGTTAGAGCTAAAATTAGCATGTTTAAAGTGATTTTCATGCTTCCAGGGGCTCGGGAAGTTAATTAAATACCATTTGGAGGCATTTAATGTTCGAGCAAAAACGGCTGATTTTCGACAAAAGAGATAACACCCCCCCATTACGTCATGCTTCAGAAATGTGGAAAATGGTCCGTTTTCAAATGTTTTATTTTTGAACGTCAGTTCACATTTGTAGGTGGATCATCAGTGTTAGAGCTAAAATTAGCATGTTTAAAGTGATTTTCATGCTTCCAGGGGCCCAAAACACAAGATTTATGGAATGGTTAAAAGTGCATGAAAATGGCCAATTTACTCACTCTGAGTTCTCAAAAAGGGTTTCTTCACCCCGGGAAGTTAATTAAATACCATTTGGAGGCATTTAATGTTCGAGCAAAAACGGCTGATTTTCGACAAAAGAGATAACACCCCCCCATTACGTCATGCTTCAGAAATGTGGAAAATGGTCCGTTTTCAAATGTTTTATTTTTGAACGTCAGTTCACATTTGTAGGTGGATCATCAGTGTTAGAGCTAAAATTAGCATGTTTAAAGTGATTTTCATGCTTCCAGGGGCCCAAAACACAAGATTTATGGAATGGTTAAAAGTGCATGAAAATGGCCAATTTACTCACTCTGAGTTCTCAAAAAGGGTTTCTTCACCCCGGGAAGTTAATTAAATACCATTTGGAGGCATTTAATGTTCGAGCAAAAACGGCTGATTTTCGACAAAAGAGATAACACCCCCCCATTACGTCATGCTTCAGAAATGTGGAAAATGGTCCGTTTTCAAATGTTTTATTTTTGAACGTCAGTTCACATTTGTAGGTGGATCATCAGTGTTAGAGCTAAAATTAGCATGTTTAAAGTGATTTTCATGCTTCCAGGGGCCCAAAACACAAGATTTATGGAATGGTTGAAAGTGCATGAAAATGGCCAATTTACTCACTCTGAGTTCTCAAAAAGGGTTTCTTCACCCCGGGAAGTTAATTAAATACCATTTGGAGGCATTTAATGTTCGAGCAAAAACGGCTGATTTTCGACAAAAGAGATAACACCCCCCCATTACGTCATGCTTCAGAAATGTGGAAAATGGTCCGTTTTCAAATGTTTTATTTTTGAACGTCAGTTCACATTTGTAGGTGGATCATCAGTGTTAGAGCTAAAATTAGCATGTTTAAAGTGATTTTCATGCTTCCAGGGGCCCAAAACACAAGATTTATGGAATGGTTAAAAGTGCATGAAAATGGCCAATTTACTCACTCTGAGTTCTCAAAAAGGGTTTCTTCACCCCGGGAAGTTAATTAAATACCATTTGGAGGCATTTAATGTTCGAGCAAAAACGGCTGATTTTCGACAAAAGAGATAACACCCCCCCATTACGTCATGCTTCAGAAATGTGGAAAATGGTCCGTTTTCAAATGTTTTATTTTTCAACGTCAGTTCACATTTGTAGGTGGATCATCAGTGTTAGAGCTAAAATTAGCATGTTTAAAGTGATCTTCATGCTTCCAGGGGCTCGGGAAGTTAATTAAATACCATTTGGAGGCATTTAATGTTCGAGCAAAAACGGCTGATTTTCGACAAAAGAGATAACACCCCCCCATTACGTCATGCTTCAGAAATGTGGAAAATGGTCCGTTTTCAAATGTTTTATTTTTGAACGTCAGTTCACATTTGTAGGTGGATCATCAGTGTTAGAGCTAAAATTAGCATGTTTAAAGTGATTTTCATGCTTCCAGGGGCTCGGGAAGTTAATTAAATACCATTTGGAGGCATTTAATGTTCGAGCAAAAACGGCTGATTTTCGACAAAAGAGATAACACCCCCCCATTACGTCATGCTTCAGAAATGTGGAAAATGGTCCGTTTTCAAATGTTTTATTTTTGAACGTCAGTTCACATTTGTAGGTGGATCATCAGTGTTAGAGCTAAAATTAGCATGTTTAAAGTGATTTTCATGCTTCCAGGGGCTCGGGAAGTTAATTAAATACCATTTGGAGGCATTTAATGTTCGAGCAAAAACGGCTGATTTTCGACAAAAGAGATAACACCCCCCCATTACGTCATGCTTCAGAAATGTGGAAAATGGTCCGTTTTCAAATGTTTTATTTTTGAACGTCAGTTCACATTTGTAGGTGGATCATCAGTGTTAGAGCTAAAATTAGCATGTTTAAAGTGATTTTCATGCTTCCAGGGGCTCGGGAAGTTAATTAAATACCATTTGGAGGCATTTAATGTTCGAGCAAAAACGGCTGATTTTCGACAAAAGAGATAACACCCCCCCATTACGTCATGCTTCAGAAATGTGGAAAATGGTCCGTTTTCAAATGTTTTATTTTTGAACGTCAGTTCACATTTGTAGGTGGATCATCAGTGTTAGAGCTAAAATTAGCATGTTTAAAGTGATTTTCATGCTTCCAGGGGCTCGGGAAGTTAATTAAATACCATTTGGAGGCATTTAATGTTCGAGCAAAAACGGCTGATTTTCGACAAAAGAGATAACACCCCCCCATTACGTCATGCTTCAGAAATGTGGAAAATGGTCCGTTTTCAAATGTTTTATTTTTGAACGTCAGTTCACATTTTAGGTGGATCATCAGTGTTAGAGCTAAAATTAGCATGTTTAAAGTGATTTTCATGCTTCCAGGGGCTCGGGAAGTTAATTAAATACCATTTGGAGGCATTTAATGTTCGAGCAAAAACGGCTGATTTTCGACAAAAGAGATAACACCCCCCCATTACGTCATGCTTCAGAAATGTGGAAAATGGTCCGTTTTCAAATGTTTTATTTTTGAACGTCAGTTCACATTTGTAGGTGGATCATCAGTGTTAGAGCTAAAATTAGCATGTTTAAAGTGATTTTCATGCTTCCAGGGGCTCGGGAAGTTAAATAAATACCATTTGGAGGCATTTAATGTTCGAGCAAAAACGGCTGATTTTCGACAAAAGAGATAACACCCCCCCCATTACGTCATGCTTCAGAAATGTGGAAAATGGTCCGTTTTCAAATGTTTTATTTTTGAACGTCAGTTCACATTTGTAGGTGGATCATCAGTGTTAGAGCTAAAATTAGCATGTTTAAAGTGATTTTCATGCTTCCAGGGGCTCGGGAAGTTAATTAAATACCATTTGGAGGCATTTAATGTTCGAGCAAAAACGGCTGATTTTCGACAAAAGAGATAACACCCCCCCATTACGTCATGCTTCAGAAATGTGGAAAATGGTCCGTTTTCAAATGTTTTATTTTTGAACGTCAGTTCACATTTGTAGGTGGATCATCAGTGTTAGAGCTAAAATTAGCATGTTTAAAGTGATTTTCATGCTTCCAGGGGCTCGGGAAGTTAATTAAATACCATTTGGAGGCATTTAATGTTCGAGCAAAAACGGCTGATTTTCGACAAAAGAGATAACACCCCCCCATTACGTCATGCTTCAGAAATGTGGAAAATGGTCCGTTTTCAAATGTTTTATTTTTGAACGTCAGTTCACATTTGTAGGTGGATCATCAGTGTTAGAGCTAAAATTAGCATGTTTAAAGTGATTTTCATGCTTCCAGGGGCTCGGGAAGTTAATTAAATACCATTTGGAGGCATTTAATGTTCGAGCAAAAACGGCTGATTTTCGACAAAAGAGATAACACCCCCCCATTACGTCATGCTTCAGAAATGTGGAAAATGGTCCGTTTTCAAATGTTTTATTTTTGAACGTCAGTTCACATTTGTAGGTGGATCATCAGTGTTAGAGCTAAAATTAGCATGTTTAAAGTGATTTTCATGCTTCCAGGGGCCCAAAACACAAGATTTATGGAATGGTTAAAAGTGCATGAAAATGGCCAATTTACTCACTCTGAGTTCTCAAAAAGGGTTTCTTCACCCCGGGAAGTTAATTAAATACCATTTGGAGGCATTTAATGTTCGAGCAAAAACGGCTGATTTTCGACAAAAGAGATAACACCCCCCCATTACGTCATGCTTCAGAAATGTGGAAAATGGTCAGTTTTCAAATGTTTTATTTTTGAACGTCAGTTCACATTTGTAGGTGGATCATCAGTGTTAGAGCTAAAATTAGCATGTTTAAAGTGATTTTCATGCTTCCAGGGGCCCAAAACACAAGATTTATGGAATGGTTAAAAGTGCATGAAAATGGCCAATTTACTCACTCTGAGTTCTCAAAAAGGGTTTCTTCACCCCGGGAAGTTAATTAAATACCATTTGGAGGCATTTAATGTTCGAGCAAAAACGGCTGATTTTCGACAAAAGAGATAACACCCCCCCATTACGTCATGCTTCAGAAATGTGGAAAATGGTCCGTTTTCAAATGTTTTATTTTTGAACGTCAGTTCACATTTGTAGGTGGATCATCAGTGTTAGAGCTAAAATTAGCATGTTTAAAGTGATTTTCATGCTTCCAGGGGCCCAAAACACAAGATTTATGGAATGGTTGAAAGTGCATGAAAATGGCCAATTTACTCACTCTGAGTTCTCAAAAAGGGTTTCTTCACCCCGGGAAGTTAATTAAATACCATTTGGAGGCATTTAATGTTCGAGCAAAAACGGCTGATTTTCGACAAAAGAGATAACACCCCCCCATTACGTCATGCTTCAGAAATGTGGAAAATGGTCCGTTTTCAAATGTTTTATTTTTGAACGTCAGTTCACATTTGTAGGTGGATCATCAGTGTTAGAGCTAAAATTAGCATGTTTAAAGTGATTTTCATGCTTCCAGGGGCCCAAAACACAAGATTTATGGAATGGTTAAAAGTGCATGAAAATGGCCAATTTACTCACTCTGAGTTCTCAAAAAGGGTTTCTTCACCCCGGGAAGTTAATTAAATACCATTTGGAGGCATTTAATGTTCGAGCAAAAACGGCTGATTTTCGACAAAAGAGATAACACCCCCCCATTACGTCATGCTTCAGAAATGTGGAAAATGGTCCGTTTTCAAATGTTTTATTTTTGAACGTCAGTTCACATTTGTAGGTGGATCATCAGTGTTAGAGCTAAAATTAGCATGTTTAAAGTGATTTTCATGCTTCCAGGGGCTCGGGAAGTTAATTAAATACCATTTGGAGGCATTTAATGTTCGAGCAAAAACGGCTGATTTTTGACAAAAGAGATAACACCCCCCCATTACGTCATGCTTCAGAAATGTGGAAAATGGTCCGTTTTCAAATGTTTTATTTTTGAACGTCAGTTCACATTTGTAGGTGGATCATCAGTGTTAGAGCTAAAATTAGCATGTTTAAAGTGATTTTCATGCTTCCAGGGGCTCGGGAAGTTAATTAAATACCATTTGGAGGCATTTAATGTTCGAGCAAAAACGGCTGATTTTCGACAAAAGAGATAACACCCCCCCATTACGTCATGCTTCAGAAATGTGGAAAATGGTCCTTTTTCAAATGTTTTATTTTTGAACGTCAGTTCACATTTGTAGGTGGATCATCAGTGTTAGAGCTAAAATTAGCATGTTTAAAGTGATTTTCATGCTTCCAGGGGCTCGGGAAGTTAATTAAATACCATTTGGAGGCATTTAATGTTCGAGCAAAAACGGCTGATTTTCGACAAAAGAGATAACACCCCCCCATTACGTCATGCTTCAGAAATGTGGAAAATGGTCCGTTTTCAAATGTTTTATTTTTGAACGTCAGTTCACATTTGTAGGTGGATCATCAGTGTTAGAGCTAAAATTAGCATGTTTAAAGTGATTTTCATGCTTCCAGGGGCTCGGGAAGTTAATTAAATACCATTTGGAGGCATTTAATGTTCGAGCAAAAACGGCTGATTTTCGACAAAAGAGATAACACCCCCCCATTACGTCATGCTTCAGAAATGTGGAAAATGGTCCGTTTTCAAATGTTTTATTTTTGAACGTCAGTTCACATTTGTAGGTGGATCATCAGTGTTAGAGCTAAAATTAGCATGTTTAAAGTGATTTTCATGCTTCCAGGGGCTCGGGAAGTTAATTAAATACCATTTGGAGGCATTTAATGTTCGAGCAAAAACGGCTGATTTTCGACAAAAGAGATAACACCCCCCCATTACGTCATGCTTCAGAAATGTGGAAAATGGTCCGTTTTCAAATGTTTTATTTTTGAACGTCAGTTCACATTTGTAGGTGGATCATCAGTGTTAGAGCTAAAATTAGCATGTTTAAAGTGATTTTCATGCTTCCAGGGGCTCGGGAAGTTAATTAAATACCATTTGGAGGCATTTAATGTTCGAGCAAAAACGGCTGATTTTCGACAAAAGAGATAACACCCCCCCATTACGTCATGCTTCAGAAATGTGGAAAATGGTCCGTTTTCAAATGTTTTATTTTTGAACGTCAGTTCACATTTGTAGGTGGATCATCAGTGTTAGAGCTAAAATTAGCATGTTTAAAGTGATTTTCATGCTTCCAGGGGCCCAAAACACAAGATTTATGGAATGGTTAAAAGTGCATGAAAATGGCCAATTTACTCACTCTGAGTTCTCAAAAAGGGTTTCTTCACCCCGGGAAGTTAATTAAATACCATTTGGAGGCATTTAATGTTCGAGCAAAAACGGCTGATTTTCGACAAAAGAGATAACACCCCCCCATTACGTCATGCTTCAGAAATGTGGAAAATGGTCCGTTTTCAAATGTTTTATTTTTGAACGTCAGTTCACATTTGTAGGTGGATCATCAGTGTTAGAGCTAAAATTAGCATGTTTAAAGTGATTTTCATGCTTCCAGGGGCCCAAAACACAAGATTTATGGAATGGTTAAAAGTGCATGAAAATGGCCAATTTACTCACTCTGAGTTCTCAAAAAGGGTTTCTTCACCCCGGGAAGTTAATTAAATACCATTTGGAGGCATTTAATGTTCGAGCAAAAACGGCTGATTTTCGACAAAAGAGATAACACCCCCCCATTACGTCATGCTTCAGAAATGTGGAAAATGGTCCGTTTTCAAATGTTTTATTTTTGAACGTCAGTTCACATTTGTAGGTGGATCATCAGTGTTAGAGCTAAAATTAGCATGTTTAAAGTGATTTTCATGCTTCCAGGGGCCCAAAACACAAGATTTATGGAATGGTTAAAAGTGCATGAAAATGGCCAATTTACTCACTCTGAGTTCTCAAAAAGGGTTTCTTCACCCCGGGAAGTTAATTAAATACCATTTGGAGGCATTTAATGTTCGAGCAAAAACGGCTGATTTTCGACAAAAGAGATAACACCCCCCCATTACGTCATGCTTCAGAAATGTGGAAAATGGTCCGTTTTCAAATGTTTTATTTTTGAACGTCAGTTCACATTTGTAGGTGGATCATCAGTGTTAGAGCTAAAATTAGCATGTTTAAAGTGATTTTCATGCTTCCAGGGGCCCAAAACACAAGATTTATGGAATGGTTAAAAGTGCATGAAAATGGCCAATTTACTCACTCTGAGTTCTCAAAAAGGGTTTCTTCACCCCGGGAAGTTAATTAAATACCATTTGGAGGCATTTAATGTTCGAGCAAAAACGGCTGATTTTCGACAAAAGAGATAACACCCCCCCATTACGTCATGCTTCAGAAATGTGGAAAATGGTCCGTTTTCAAATGTTTTATTTTTGAACGTCAGTTCACATTTGTAGGTGGATCATCAGTGTTAGAGCTAAAATTAGCATGTTTAAAGTGATTTTCATGCTTCCAGGGGCCCAAAACACAAGATTTATGGAATGGTTAAAAGTGCATGAAAATGGCCAATTTACTCACTCTGAGTTCTCAAAAAGGGTTTCTTCACCCCGGGAAGTTAATTAAATACCATTTGGAGGCATTTAATGTTCGAGCAAAAACGGCTGATTTTCGACAAAAGAGATAACACCCCCCCATTACGTCATGCTTCAGAAATGTGGAAAATGGTCCGTTTTCAAATGTTTTATTTTTGAACGTCAGTTCACATTTGTAGGTGGATCATCAGTGTTAGAGCTAAAATTAGCATGTTTAAAGTGATTTTCATGCTTCCAGGGGCCCAAAACACAAGATTTATGGAATGGTTAAAAGTGCATGAAAATGGCCAATTTACTCACTCAGAGTTCTCACAAAGGGTTTCTTCACCCCGGGAAGTTAATTAAATACCATTTGGAGGCATTTAATGTTCGAGCAAAAACGGCTGATTTTCGACAAAAGAGATAACACCCCCCCATTACGTCATGCTTCAGAAATGTGGAAAATGGTCCGTTTTCAAATGTTTTATTTTTGAACGTCAGTTCACATTTGTAGGTGGATCATCAGTGTTAGAGCTAAAATTAGCATGTTTAAAGTGATTTTCATGCTTCCAGGGGCTCGGGAAGTTAATTAAATACCATTTGGAGGCATTTAATGTTCGAGCAAAAACGGCTGATTTTCGACAAAAGAGATAACACCCCCCCATTACGTCATGCTTCAGAAATGTGGAAAATGGTCCGTTTTCAAATGTTTTATTTTTGAACGTCAGTTCACATTTGTAGGTGGATCATCAGTGTTAGAGCTAAAATTAGCATGTTTAAAGTGATTTTCATGCTTCCAGGGGCCCAAAACACAAGATTTATGGAATGGTTAAAAGTGCATGAAAATGGCCAATTTACTCACTCTGAGTTCTCAAAAAGGGTTTCTTCACCCCGGGAAGTTAATTAAATACCATTTGGAGGCATTTAATGTTCGAGCAAAAACGGCTGATTTTCGACAAAAGAGATAACACCCCCCCATTACGTCATGCTTCAGAAATGTGGAAAATGGTCCGTTTTCAAATGTTTTATTTTTGAACATCAGTTCACATTTGTAGGTGGATCATCAGTGTTAGAGCTAAAATTAGCATGTTTAAAGTGATTTTCATGCTTCCAGGGGCCCAAAACACAAGATTTATGGAATGGTTAAAAGTGCATGAAAATGGCCAATTTACTCACTCTGAGTTCTCAAAAAGGGTTTCTTCACCCCGGGAAGTTAATTAAATACCATTTGGAGGCATTTAATGTTCGAGCAAAAACGGCTGATTTTCGACAAAAGAGATAACACCCCCCCATTACGTCATGCTTCAGAAATGTGGAAAATGGTCCGTTTTCAAATGTTTTATTTTTGAACGTCAGTTCACATTTGTAGGTGGATCATCAGTGTTAGAGCTAAAATTAGCATGTTTAAAGTGATTTTCATGCTTCCAGGGGCTCGGGAAGTTAATTAAATACCATTTGGAGGCATTTAATGTTCGAGCAAAAACGGCTGATTTTCGACAAAAGAGATAACACCCCCCCATTACGTCATGCTTCAGAAATGTGGAAAATGGTCCGTTTTCAAATGTTTTATTTTTGAACGTCAGTTCACATTTGTAGGTGGATCATCAGTGTTAGAGCTAAAATTAGCATGTTTAAAGTGATTTTCATGCTTCCAGGGGCCCAAAACACAAGATTTATGGAATGGTTAAAAGTGCATGAAAATGGCCAATTTACTCACTCTGAGTTCTCAAAAAGGGTTTCTTCACCCCGGGAAGTTAATTAAATACCATTTGGAGGCATTTAATGTTCGAGCAAAAACGGCTGATTTTCGACAAAAGAGATAACACCCCCCCATTACGTCATGCTTCAGAAATGTGGAAAATGGTCCGTTTTCAAATGTTTTATTTTTGAACGTCAGTTCACATTTGTAGGTGGATCATCAGTGTTAGAGCTAAAATTAGCATGTTTAAAGTGATTTTCATGCTTCCAGGGGCCCAAAACACAAGATTTATGGAATGGTTAAAAGTGCATGAAAATGGCCAATTTACTCACTCTGAGTTCTCAAAAAGGGTTTCTTCACCCCGGGAAGTTAATTAAATACCATTTGGAGGCATTTAATGTTCGAGCAAAAACGGCTGATTTTCGACAAAAGAGATAACACCCCCCCATTACGTCATGCTTCAGAAATGTGGAAAATGGTCCGTTTTCAAATGTTTTATTTTTGAACGTCAGTTCACATTTGTAGGTGGATCATCAGTGTTAGAGCTAAAATTAGCATGTTTAAAGTGATTTTCATGCTTCCAGGGGCTCGGGAAGTTAATTAAATACCATTTGGAGGCATTTAATGTTCGAGCAAAAACGGCTGATTTTCGACAAAAGAGATAACACCCCCCCATTACGTCATGCTTCAGAAATGTGGAAAATGGTCCGTTTTCAAATGTTTTATTTTTGAACGTCAGTTCACATTTGTAGGTGGATCATCAGTGTTAGAGCTAAAATTAGCATGTTTAAAGTGATTTTCATGCTTCCAGGGGCTCGGGAAGTTAATTAAATACCATTTGGAGGCATTTAATGTTCGAGCAAAAACGGCTGATTTTCGACAAAAGAGATAACACCCCCCCATTACGTCATGCTTCAGAAATGTGGAAAATGGTCCGTTTTCAAATGTTTTATTTTTGAACGTCAGTTCACATTTGTAGGTGGATCATCAGTGTTAGAGCTAAAATTAGCATGTTTAAAGTGATTTTCATGCTTCCAGGGGCTCGGGAAGTTAATTAAATACCATTTGGAGGCATTTAATGTTCGAGCAAAAACGGCTGATTTTCGACAAAAGAGATAACACCCCCCCATTACGTCATGCTTCAGAAATGTGGAAAATGGTCCGTTTTCAAATGTTTTATTTTTGAACGTCAGTTCACATTTGTAGGTGGATCATCAGTGTTAGAGCTAAAATTAGCATGTTTAAAGTGATTTTCATGCTGCTAGGGGCTCGGGAAGTTAATTAAATACCATTTGGAGGCATTTAATGTTCGAGCAAAAACGGCTGATTTTCGACAAAAGAGATAACACCCCCCCATTACGTCATGCTTCAGAAATGTGGAAAATGGTCCGTTTTCAAATGTTTTATTTTTGAACGTCAGTTTACATTTGTAGGTGGATCATCAGTGTTAGAGCTAAAATTAGCATGTTTAAAGTGATTTTCATGCTTCCAGGGGCTCGGGAAGTTAATTAAATACCATTTGGAGGCATTTAATGTTCGAGCAAAAACGGCTGATTTTCGACAAAAGAGATAACACCCCCCCATTACGTCATGCTTCAGAAATGTGGAAAATGGTCCGTTTTCAAATGTTTTATTTTTGAACGTCAGTTCACATTTGTAGGTGGATCATCAGTGTTAGAGCTAAAATTAGCATGTTTAAAGTGATTTTCATGCTTCCAGGGGCTCGGGAAGTTAATTAAATACCATTTGGAGGCATTTAATGTTCGAGCAAAAACGGCTGATTTTCGACAAAAGAGATAACACCCCCCCATTACGTCATGCTTCAGAAATGTGGAAAATGGTCCGTTTTCAAATGTTTTATTTTTGAACGTCAGTTCACATTTGTAGGTGGATCATCAGTGTTAGAGCTAAAATTAGCATGTTTAAAGTGATTTTCATGCTTCCAGGGGCTCGGGAAGTTAATTAAATACCATTTGGAGGCATTTAATGTTCGAGCAAAAACGGCTGATTTTCGACAAAAGAGATAACACCCCCCCATTACGTCATGCTTCAGAAATGTGGAAAATGGTCCGTTTTCAAATGTTTTATTTTTGAACGTCAGTTCACATTTGTAGGTGGATCATCAGTGTTAGAGCTAAAATTAGCATGTTTAAAGTGATTTTCATGCTTCCAGGGGCCCAAAACACAAGATTTATGGAATGGTTAAAAGTGCATGAAAATGGCCAATTTACTCACTCTGAGTTCTCAAAAAGGGTTTCTTCACCCCGGGAAGTTAATTAAATACCATTTGGAGGTATTTAATGTTCGAGCAAAAACGGCTGATTTTCGACAAAAGAGATAACACCCCCCCATTACGTCATGCTTCAGAAATGTGGAAAATGGTTAGTTTTCAAATGTTTTATTTTTGAACGTCAGTTCACATTTGTAGGTGGATCATCAGTGTTAGAGCTAAAATTAGCATGTTTAAAGTGATTTTCATGCTTCCAGGGGCTCGGGAAGTTAATTAAATACCATTTGGAGGCATTTAATGTTCGAGCAAAAACGGCTGATTTTCGACAAAAGAGATAACACCCCCCCATTACGTCATGCTTCAGAAATGTGGAAAATGGTCCGTTTTCAAATGTTTTATTTTTGAACGTCAGTTCACATTTGTAGGTGGATCATCAGTGTTAGAGCTAAAATTAGCATGTTTAAAGTGATTTTCATGCTTCCAGGGGCCCAAAACACAAGATTTATGGAATGGTTAAAAGTGCATGAAAATGGCCAATTTACTCACTCTGAGTTCTCAAAAAGGGTTTCTTCACCCCGGGAAGTTAATTAAATACCATTTGGAGGCATTTAATGTTCGAGCAAAAACGGCTGATTTTCGACAAAAGAGATAACACCCCCCCATTACGTCATGCTTCAGAAATGTGGAAAATGGGCCGTTTTCAAATGTTTTATTTTTGAACGTCAGTTCACATTTGTAGGTGGATCATCAGTGTTAGAGCTAAAATTAGCATGTTTAAAGTGATTTTCATGCTTCCAGGGGCTCGGGAAGTTAATTAAATACCATTTGGAGGCATTTAATGTTCGAGCAAAAACGGCTGATTTTCGACAAAAGAGATAACACCCCCCCATTACGTCATGCTTCAGAAATGTGGAAAATGGTCCGTTTTCAAATGTTTTATTTTTGAACGTCAGTTCACATTTGTAGGTGGATCATCAGTGTTAGAGCTAAAATTAGCATGTTTAAAGTGATTTTCATGCTTCCAGGGGCTCGGGAAGTTAATTAAATACCATTTGGAGGCATTTAATGTTCGAGCAAAAACGGCTGATTTTCGACAAAAGAGATAACACCCCCCCATTACGTCATGCTTCAGAAATGTGGAAAATGGTCCGTTTTCAAATGTTTTATTTTTGAACGTCAGTTCACATTTGTAGGTGGATCATCAGTGTTAGAGCTAAAATTAGCATGTTTAAAGTGATTTTCATGCTTCCAGGGGCTCGGGAAGTTAATTAAATACCATTTGGAGGCATTTAATGTTCGAGCAAAAACGGCTGATTTTCGACAAAAGAGATAACACCCCCCCATTACGTCATGCTTCAGAAATGTGGAAAATGGTCCGTTTTCAAATGTTTTATTTTTGAACGTCAGTTCACATTTGTAGGTGGATCATCAGTGTTAGAGCTAAAATTAGCATGTTTAAAGTGATTTTCATGCTTCCAGGGGCTCGGGAAGTTAATTAAATACCATTTGGAGGCATTTAATGTTCGAGCAAAAACGGCTGATTTTCGACAAAAGAGATAACACCCCCCCATTACGTCATGCTTCAGAAATGTGGAAAATGGTCCGTTTTCAAATGTTTTATTTTTGAACGTCAGTTCACATTTGTAGGTGGATCATCAGTGTTAGAGCTAAAATTAGCATGTTTAAAGTGATTTTCATGCTTCCAGGGGCTCGGGAAGTTAAGTAAATACCATTTGGAGGCATTTAATGTTCGAGCAAAAACGGCTGATTTTCGACAAAAGAGATAACACCCCCCCATTACGTCATGCTTCAGAAATGTGGAAAATGGTCCGTTTTCAAATGTTTTATTTTTGAACGTCAGTTCACATTTGTAGGTGGATCATCAGTGTTAGAGCTAAAATTAGCATGTTTAAAGTGATTTTCATGCTTCCAGGGGCTCGGGAAGTTAATTAAATACCATTTGGAGGCATTTAATGTTCGAGCAAAAACGGCTGATTTTCGACAAAAGAGATAACACCCCCCCATTACGTCATGCTTCAGAAATGTGGAAAATGGTCCGTTTTCAAATGTTTTATTTTTGAACGTCAGTTCACATTTGTAGGTGGATCATCAGTGTTAGAGCTAAAATTAGCATGTTTAAAGTGATTTTCATGCTTCCAGGGGCTCGGGAAGTTAATTAAATACCATTTGGAGGCATTTAATGTTCGAGCAAAAACGGCTGATTTTCGACAAAAGAGATAACACCCCCCCATTACGTCATGCTTCAGAAATGTGGAAAATGGTCCGTTTTCAAATGTTTTATTTTTGAACGTCAGTTCACATTTGTAGGTGGATCATCAGTGTTAGAGCTAAAATTAGCATGTTTAAAGTGATTTTCATGCTTCCAGGGGCTCGGGAAGTTAATTAAATACCATTTGGAGGCATTTAATGTTCGAGCAAAAACGGCTGATTTTCGACAAAAGAGATAACACCCCCCCATTACGTCATGCTTCAGAAATGTGGAAAATGGTCCGTTTTCAAATGTTTTATTTTTGAACGTCAGTTCACATTTGTAGGTGGATCATCAGTGTTAGAGCTAAAATTAGCATGTTTAAAGTGATTTTCATGCTTCCAGGGGCCCAAAACACAAGATTTATGGATTGGTTAAAAGTGCATGAAAATGGCCAATTTACTCACTCTGAGTTCTCAAAAAGGGTTTCTTCACCCCGGGAAGTTAATTAAATACCATTTGGAGGCATTTAATGTTCGAGCAAAAACGGCTGATTTTCGACAAAAGAGATAACACCCCCCCATTACGTCATGCTTCAGAAATGTGGAAAATGGTCCGTTTTCAAATGTTTTATTTTTGAACGTCAGTTCACATTTGTAGGTGGATCATCAGTGTTAGAGCTAAAATTAGCATGTTTAAAGTGATTTTCATGCTTCCAGGGGCTCGGGAAGTTAATTAAATACCATTTGGAGGCATTTAATGTTCGAGCAAAAACGGCTGATTTTCGACAAAAGAGATAACACCCCCCCATTACGTCATGCTTCAAAAATGTGGAAAATGGTCCGTTTTCAAATGTTTTATTTTTGAACGTCAGTTCACATTTGTAGGTGGATCATCAGTGTTAGAGCTAAAATTAGCATGTTTAAAGTGATTTTCATGCTTCCAGGGGCCCAAAACACAAGATTTATGGAATGGTTAAAAGTGCATGAAAATGGCCAATTTACTCACTCTGAGTTCTCAAAAAGGGTTTCTTCACCCCGGGAAGTTAATTAAATACCATTTGGAGGCATTTAATGTTCGAGCAAAAACGGCTGATTTTCGACAAAAGAGATAACACCCCCCCATTACGTCATGCTTCAGAAATGTGGAAAATGGTCCGTTTTCAAATGTTTTATTTTTGAACGTCAGTTCACATTTGTAGGTGGATCATCAGTGTTAGAGCTAAAATTAGCATGTTTAAAGTGATTTTCATGCTTCCAGGGGCTCGGGAAGTTAATTAAATACCATTTGGAGGCATTTAATGTTCGAGCAAAAACGGCTGATTTTCGACAAAAGAGATAACACCCCCCCATTACGTCATGCTTCAGAAATGTGGAAAATGGTCCGTTTTCAAATGTTTTATTTTTGAACGTCAGTTCACATTTGTAGGTGGATCATCAGTGTTAGAGCTAAAATTAGCATGTTTAAAGTGATTTTCATGCTTCCAGGGGCCCAAAACACAAGATTTATGGAATGGTTAAAAGTGCATGAAAATGGCCAATTTACTCACTCTGAGTTCTCAAAAAGGGTTTCTTCACCCCGGGAAGTTAATTAAATACCATTTGGAGGCATTTAATGTTCGAGCAAAAACGGCTGATTTTCGACAAAAGAGATAACACCCCCCCATTACGTCATGCTTCAGAAATGTGGAAAATGGTCCGTTTTCAAATGTTTTATTTTTGAACGTCAGTTCACATTTGTAGGTGGATCATCAGTGTTAGAGCTAAAATTAGCATGTTTAAAGTGATTTTCATGCTTCCAGGGGCTCGGGAAGTTAATTAAATACCATTTGGAGGCATTTAATGTTCGAGCAAAAACGGCTGATTTTCGACAAAAGAGATAACACCCCCCCATTACGTCATGCTTCAGAAATGTGGAAAATGGTCCGTTTTCAAATGTTTTATTTTTGAACGTCAGTTCACATTTGTAGGTGGATCATCAGTGTTAGAGCTAAAATTAGCATGTTTAAAGTGATTTTCATGCTTCCAGGGGCTCGGGAAGTTAATTAAATACCATTTGGAGGCATTTAATGTTCGAGCAAAAACGGCTGATTTTCGACAAAAGAGATAACACCCCCCCATTACGTCATGCTTCAGAAATGTGGAAAATGGTCCGTTTTCAAATGTTTTATTTTTGAACGTCAGTTCACATTTGTAGGTGGATCATCAGTGTTAGAGCTAAAATTAGCATGTTTAAAGTGATTTTCATGCTTCCAGGGGCTCGGGAAGTTAATTAAATACCATTTGGAGGCATTTAATGTTCGAGCAAAAACGGCTGATTTTCGACAAAAGAGATAACACCCCCCCCATTACGTCATGCTTCAGAAATGTGGAAAATGGTCCGTTTTCAAATGTTTTATTTTTGAACGTCAGTTCACATTTGTAGGTGGATCATCAGTGTTAGAGCTAAAATTAGCATGTTTAAAGTGATTTTCATGCTTCCAGGGGCCCAAAACACAAGATTTATGGAATGGTTAAAAGTGCATGAAAATGGCCAATTTACTCACTCTGAGTTCTCAAAAAGGGTTTCTTCACCCAGGGAAGTTAATTAAATACCATTTGGAGGCATTTAATGTTCGAGCAAAAACGGCTGATTTTCGACAAAAGAGATAACACCCCCCCATTACGTCATGCTTCAGAAATGTGGAAAATGGTCCGTTTTCAAATGTTTTATTTTTGAACGTCAGTTCACATTTGTAGGTGGATCATCAGTGTTAGAGCTAAAATTAGCATGTTTAAAGTGATTTTCATGCTTCCAGGGGCTCGGGAAGTTAATTAAATACCATTTGGAGGCATTTAATGTTCGAGCAAAAACGGCTGATTTTCGACAAAAGAGATAACACCCCCCCATTACGTCATGCTTCAGAAATGTGGAAAATGGTCCGTTTTCAAATGTTTTATTTTTGAACGTCAGTTCACATTTGTAGGTGGATCATCAGTGTTAGAGCTAAAATTAGCATGTTTAAAGTGATTTTCATGCTTCCAGGGGCTCGGGAAGTTAATTAAATACCATTTGGAGGCATTTAATGTTCGAGCAAAAACGGCTGATTTTCGACAAAAGAGATAACACCCCCCCATTACGTCATGCTTCAGAAATGTGGAAAATGGTCCGTTTTCAAATGTTTTATTTTTGAACGTCAGTTCACATTTGTAGGTGGATCATCAGTGTTAGAGCTAAAATTAGCATGTTTAAAGTGATTTTCATGCTTCCAGGGGCCCAAAACACAAGATTTATGGAATGGTTAAAAGTGCATGAAAATGGCCAATTTACTCACTCTGAGTTCTCAAAAAGGGTTTCTTCACCCCGGGAAGTTAATTAAATACCATTTGGAGGCATTTAATGTTCGAGCAAAAACGGCTGATTTTCGACAAAAGAGATAACACCCCCCCATTACGTCATGCTTCAGAAATGTGGAAAATGGTCCGTTTTCAAATGTTTTATTTTTGAACGTCAGTTCACATTTGTAGGTGGATCATCAGTGTTAGAGCTAAAATTAGCATGTTTAAAGTGATTTTCATGCTTCCAGGGGCTCGGGAAGTTAATTAAATACCATTTGGAGGCATTTAATGTTCGAGCAAAAACGGCTGATTTTCGACAAAAGAGATAACACCCCCCCATTACGTCATGCTTCAGAAATGTGGAAAATGGTCCGTTTTCAAATGTTTTATTTTTGAACGTCAGTTCACATTTGTAGGTGGATCATCAGTGTTAGAGCTAAAATTAGCATGTTTAAAGTGATTTTCATGCTTCCAGGGGCTCGGGAAGTTAATTAAATACCATTTGGAGGCATTTAATGTTCGAGCAAAAACGGCTGATTTTCGACAAAAGAGATAACACCCCCCCATTACGTCATGCTTCAGAAATGTGGAAAATGGTCCGTTTTCAAATGTTTTATTTTTGAACGTCAGTTCACATTTGTAGGTGGATCATCAGTGTTAGAGCTAAAATTAGCATGTTTAAAGTGATTTTCATGCTTCCAGGGGCTCGGGAAGTTAATTAAATACCATTTGGAGGCATTTAATGTTCGAGCAAAAACGGCTGATTTTCGACAAAAGAGATAACACCCCCCCATTACGTCATGCTTCAGAAATGTGGAAAATGGTCCGTTTTCAAATGTTTTATTTTTGAACGTCAGTTCACATTTGTAGGTGGATCATCAGTGTTAGAGCTAAAATTAGCATGTTTAAAGTGATTTTCATGCTTCCAGGGGCCCAAAACACAAGATTTATGGAATGGTTAAAAGTGCATGAAAATGGCCAATTTACTCACTCTGAGTTCTCAAAAAGGGTTTCTTCACCCCGGGAAGTTAATTAAATAACATTTGGAGGCATTTAATGTTCGAGCAAAAACGGCTGATTTTCGACAAAAGAGATAACACCCCCCCATTATGTCATGCTTCAGAAATGTGGAAAATGGTCCGTTTTCAAATGTTTTATTTTTGAACGTCAGTTCACATTTGTAGGTGGATCATCAGTGTTAGAGCTAAAATTAGCATGTTTAAAGTGATTTTCATGCTTCCAGGGGCTCGGGAAGTTAATTAAATACCATTTGGAGGCATTTAATGTTCGAGCAAAAACGGCTGATTTTCGACAAAAGAGATAACACCCCCCCATTACGTCATGCTTCAGAAATGTGGAAAATGGTCCGTTTTCAAATGTTTTATTTTTGAACGTCAGTTCACATTTGTAGGTGGATCATCAGTGTTAGAGCTAAAATTAGCATGTTTAAAGTGATTTTCATGCTTCCAGGGGCTCGGGAAGTTAATTAAATACCATTTGGAGGCATTTAATGTTCGAGCAAAAACAGCTGATTTTCGACAAAAGAGATAACACCCCCCATTACGTCATGCTTCAGAAATGTGGAAAATGGTCCGTTTTCAAATGTTTTATTTTTGAACGTCAGTTCACATTTGTAGGTGGATCATCAGTGTTAGAGCTAAAATTAGCATGTTTAAAGTGATTTTCATGCTTCCAGGGGCTCGGGAAGTTAATTAAATACCATTTGGAGGCATTTAATGTTCGAGCAAAAACGGCTGATTTTCGACAAAAGAGATAACAACCCCCCATTACGTCATGCTTCAGAAATGTGGAAAATGGTCCGTTTTCAAATGTTTTATTTTTGAACGTCAGTTCACATTTGTAGGTGGATCATCAGTGTTAGAGCTAAAATTAGCATGTTTAAAGTGATTTTCATGCTTCCAGGGGCTCGGGAAGTTAATTAAATACCATTTGGAGGCATTTAATGTTCGAGCAAAAACAGCTGATTTTCGACAAAAGAGATAACACCCCCCATTACGTCATGCTTCAGAAATGTGGAAAATGGTCCGTTTTCAAATGTTTTATTTTTGAACGTCAGTTCACATTTGTAGGTGGATCATCAGTGTTAGAGCTAAAATTAGCATGTTTAAAGTGATTTTCATGCTTCCAGGGGCCCAAAACACAAGATTTATGGAATGGTTAAAAGTGCATGAAAATGGCCAATTTACTCACTCTGAGTTCTCAAAAAGGGTTTCTTCACCCCGGGAAGTTAATTAAATACCATTTGGAGGCATTTAATGTTCGAGCAAAAACGGCTGATTTTCGACAAAAGAGATAACACCCCCCCATTACGTCATGCTTCAGAAATGTGGAAAATGGTCCGTTTTCAAATGTTTTATTTTTGAACGTCAGTTCACATTTGTAGGTGGATCATCAGTGTTAGAGCTAAAATTAGCATGTTTAAAGTGATTTTCATGCTTCCAGGGGCCCAAAACACAAGATTTATGGAATGGTTAAAAGTGCATGAAAATGGCCAATTTACTCACTCTGAGTTCTCAAAAAGGGTTTCTTCACCCCGGGAAGTTAATTAAATACCATTTGGAGGCATTTAATGTTCGAGCAAAAACGGCTGATTTTCGACAAAAGAGATAACACCCCCCCATTACGTCATGCTTCAGAAATGTGGAAAATGGTCCGTTTTCAAATGTTTTATTTTTGAACGTCAGTTCACATTTGTAGGTGGATCATCAGTGTTAGAGCTAAAATTAGCATGTTTAAAGTGATTTTCATGCTTCCAGGGGCTCGGGAAGTTAATTAAATACCATTTGGAGGCATTTAATGTTCGAGCAAAAACGGCTGATTTTCGACAAAAGAGATAACACCCCCCCATTACGTCATGCTTCAGAAATGTGGAAAATGGTCCGTTTTCAAATGTTTTATTTTTGAACGTCAGTTCACATTTGTAGGTGGATCATCAGTGTTAGAGCTAAAATTAGCATGTTTAAAGTGATTTTCATGCTTCCAGGGGCTCGGGAAGTTAATTAAATACCATTTGGAGGCATTTAATGTTCGAGCAAAAACGGCTGATTTTCGACAAAAGAGATAACACCCCCCCATTACGTCATGCTTCAGAAATGTGGAAAATGGTCCGTTTTCAAATGTTTTATTTTTGAACGTCAGTTCACATTTGTAGGTGGATCATCAGTGTTAGAGCTAAAATTAGCATGTTTAAAGTGATTTTCATGCTTCCAGGGGCTCGGGAAGTTAATTAAATACCATTTGGAGGCATTTAATATTCGAGCAAAAACGGCTGATTTTCGACAAAAGAGATAACACCCCCCCATTACGTCATGCTTCAGAAATGTGGAAAATGGTCCGTTTTCAAATGTTTTATTTTTGAACGTCAGTTCACATTTGTAGGTGGATCATCAGTGTTAGAGCTAAAATTAGCATGTTTAAAGTGATTTTCATGCTTCCAGGGGCTCGGGAAGTTAATTAAATACCATTTGGAGGCATTTAATGTTCGAGCAAAAACGGCTGATTTTCGACAAAAGAGATAACACCCCCCCATTACGTCATGCTTCAGAAATGTGGAAAATGGTCCGTTTTCAAATGTTTTATTTTTGAACGTCAGTTCACATTTGTAGGTGGATCATCAGTGTTAGAGCTAAAATTAGCATGTTTAAAGTGATTTTCATGCTTCCAGGGGCTCGGGGAGTTAATTAAATACCATTTGGAGGCATTTAATGTTCGAGCAAAAACGGCTGATTTTCGACAAAAGAGATAACACCCCCCCATTACGTCATGCTTCAGAAATGTGGAAAATGGTCCGTTTTCAAATGTTTTATTTTTGAACGTCAGTTCACATTTGTAGGTGGATCATCAGTGTTAGAGCTAAAATTAGCATGTTTAAAGTGATTTTCATGCTTCCAGGGGCCCAAAACACAAGATTTATGGAATGGTTAAAAGTGCATGAAAATGGCCAATTTACTCACTCTGAGTTCTCAAAAAGGGTTTCTTCACCCCGGGAAGTTAATTAAATACCATTTGGAGGCATTTAATGTTCGAGCAAAAACGGCTGATTTTCGACAAAAGAGATAACACCCCCCCATTACGTCATGCTTCAGAAATGTGGAAAATGGTCCGTTTTCAAATGTTTTATTTTTGAACGTCAGTTCACATTCGTAGGTGGATCATCAGTGTTAGAGCTAAAATTAGCATGTTTAAAGTGATTTTCATGCTTCCAGGGGCCCAAAACACAAGATTTATGGAATGGTTAAAAGTGCATGAAAATGGCCAATTTACTCACTCTGAGTTCTCAAAAAGGGTTTCTTCACCCCGGGAAGTTAATTAAATACCATTTGGAGGCATTTAATGTTCGAGCAAAAACGGCTGATTTTCGACAAAAGAGATAACACCCCCCCCATTACGTCATGCTTCAGAAATGTGGAAAATGGTCCGTTTTCAAATGTTTTATTTTTGAACGTCAGTTTACATTTGTAGGTGGATCATCAGTGTTAGAGCTAAAATTAGCATGTTTAAAGTGATTTTCATGCTTCCAGGGGCTCGGGAAGTTAATTAAATACCATTTGGAGGCATTTAATGTTCGAGCAAAAACGGCTGATTTTCGACAAAAGAGATAACACCCCCCCATTACGTCATGCTTCAGAAATGTGGAAAATGGTCCGTTTTCAAATGTTTTATTTTTGAACGTCAGTTCACATTTGTAGGTGGATCATCAGTGTTAGAGCTAAAATTAGCATGTTTAAAGTGATTTTCATGCTTCCAGGGGCTCGGGAAGTTAATTAAATACCATTTGGAGGCATTTAATGTTCGAGCAAAAACGGCTGATTTTCGACAAAAGAGATAACACCCCCCCATTACGTCATGCTTCAGAAATGTGGAAAATGGTCCGTTTTCAAATGTTTTATTTTTGAACGTCAGTTCACATTTGTAGGTGGATCATCAGTGTTAGAGCTAAAATTAGCATGTTTAAAGTGATTTTCATGCTTCCAGGGGCTCGGGAAGTTAATTAAATACCATTTGGAGGTATTTAATGTTCGAGCAAAAACGGCTGATTTTCGACAAAAGAGATAACACCCCCCCATTACGTCATGCTTCAGAAATGTGGAAAATGGTCCGTTTTCAAATGTTTTATTTTTGAACGTCAGTTCACATTTGTAGGTAGATCATCAGTGTTAGAGCTAAAATTAGCATGTTTAAAGTGATTTTCATGCTTCCAGGGGCTCGGGAAGTTAATTAAATACCATTTGGAGGCATTTAATGTTCGAGCAAAAACGGCTGATTTTCGACAAAAGAGATAACACCCCCCCATTACGTCATGCTTCAGAAATGTGGAAAATGGTCCGTTTTCAAATGTTTTATTTTTGAACGTCAGTTCACATTTGTAGGTGGATCATCAGTGTTAGAGCTAAAATTAACATGTTTAAAGTGATTTTCATGCTTCCAGGGGCTCGGGAAGTTAATTAAATACCATTTGGAGGCATTTAATGTTCGAGCAAAAACGGCTGATTTTCGACAAAAGAGATAACACCCCCCCATTACGTCATGCTTCAGAAATGTGGAAAATGGTCCGTTTTCAAATGTTTTATTTTTGAACGTCAGTTCACATTTGTAGGTGGATCATCAGTGTTAGAGCTAAAATTAGCATGTTTAAAGTGATTTTCATGCTTCCAGGGGCTCGGGAAGTTAATTAAATACCATTTGGAGGCATTTAATGTTCGAGCAAAAACGGCTGATTTTCGACAAAAGAGATAACACCCCCCCCATTACGTCATGCTTCAGAAATGTGGAAAATGGTCCGTTTTCAAATGTTTTATTTTTGAACGTCAGTTCACATTTGTAGGTGGATCATCAGTGTTAGAGCTAAAATTAGCATGTTTAAAGTGATTTTCATGCTTCCAGGGGCCCAAAACACAAGATTTATGGAATGGTTAAAAGTGCATGAAAATGGCCAATTTACTCACTCTGAGTTCTCAAAAAGGGTTTCTTCACCCCGGGAAGTTAATTAAATACCATTTGGAGGCATTTAATGTTCGAGCAAAAACGGCTGATTTTCGACAAAAGAGATAACACCCCCCCATTACGTCATGCTTCAGAAATGTGGAAAATGGTCCGTTTTCAAATGTTTTATTTTTGAACGTCAGTTCACATTTGTAGGTGGATCATCAGTGTTAGAGCTAAAATTAGCATGTTTAAAGTGATTTTGATGCTTCCAGGGGCCCAAAACACAAGATTTATGGAATGGTTAAAAGTGCATGAAAATGGCCAATTTACTCACTCTGAGTTCTCAAAAAGGGTTTCTTCACCCCGGGAAGTAAATTAAATACCATTTGGAGGCATTTAATGTTCGAGCAAAAACGGCTGATTTTCGACAAAAGAGATAACACCCCCCCATTACGTCATGCTTCAGAAATGTGGAAAATGGTCCGTTTTCAAATGTTTTATTTTTGAACGTCAGTTCACATTTGTAGGTGGATCATCAGTGTTAGAGCTAAAATTAGCATGTTTAAAGTGATTTTCATGCTTCCAGGGGCTCGGGAAGTTAATTAAATACCATTTGGAGGCATTTAATGTTCGAGCAAAAACGGCTGATTTTCGACAAAAGATATAACACCCCCCCATTACGTCATGCTTCAGAAATGTGGAAAATGGTCCGTTTTCAAATGTTTTATTTTTGAACGTCAGTTCACATTTGTAGGTGGATCATCAGTGTTAGAGCTAAAATTAGCATGTTTAAAGTGATTTTCATGCTTCCAGGGGCTCGGGAAGTTAATTAAATACCATTTGGAGGCATTTAATGTTCGAGCAAAAACGGCTGATTTTCGACAAAAGAGATAACACCCCCCCATTACGTCATGCTTCAGAAATGTGGAAAATGGTCCGTTTTCAAATGTTTTATTTTTGAACGTCAGTTCACATTTGTAGGTGGATCATCAGTGTTAGAGCTAAAATTAGCATGTTTAAAGTGATTTTCATGCTTCCAGGGGCCCAAAACACAAGATTTATGGAATGGTTAAAAGTGCATGAAAATGGCCAATTTACTCACTCTGAGTTCTCAAAAAGGGTTTCTTCACCCCGGGAAGTTAATTAAATACCATTTGGAGGCATTTAATGTTCGAGCAAAAACGGCTGATTTTCGACAAAAGAGATAACACCCCCCCATTACGTCATGCTTCAGAAATGTGGAAAATGGTCCGTTTTCAAATGTTTTATTTTTGAACGTCAGTTCACATTTGTAGGTGGATCATCAGTGTTAGAGCTAAAATTAGCATGTTTAAAGTGATTTTCATGCTTCCAGGGGCCCAAAACACAAGATTTATGGAATGGTTAAAAGTGCATGAAAATGGCCAATTTACTCACTCTGAGTTCTCAAAAAGGGTTTCTTCACCCCGGGAAGTAAATTAAATACCATTTGGAGGCATTTAATGTTCGAGCAAAAACGGCTGATTTTCGACAAAAGAGATAACACCCCCCCATTACGTCATGCTTCAGAAATGTGGAAAATGGTCCGTTTTCAAATGTTTTATTTTTGAACGTCAGTTTACATTTGTAGGTGGATCATCAGTGTTAGAGCTAAAATTAGCATGTTTAAAGTGATTTTCATGCTTCCAGGGGCTCGGGAAGTTAATTAAATACCATTTGGAGGCATTTAATGTTCGAGCAAAAACGGCTGATTTTCGACAAAAGAGATAACACCCCCCCATTACGTCATGCTTCAGAAATGTGGAAAATGGTCCGTTTTCAAATGTTTTATTTTTGAACGTCAGTTCACATTTGTAGGTGGATCATCAGTGTTAGAGCTAAAATTAGCATGTTTAAAGTGATTTTCATGCTTCCAGGGGCTCGGGAAGTTAATTAAATACCATTTGGAGGCATTTAATGTTCGAGCAAAAACGGCTGATTTTCGACAAAAGAGATAACACCCCCCCATTACGTCATGCTTCAGAAATGTGGAAAATGGTCCGTTTTCAAATGTTTTATTTTTGAACGTCAGTTCACATTTGTAGGTGGATCATCAGTGTTAGAGCTAAAATTAGCATGTTTAAAGTGATTTTCATGCTTCCAGGGGCTCGGGAAGTTAATTAAATACCATTTGGAGGCATTTAATGTTCGAGCAAAAACGGCTGATTTTCGACAAAAGAGATAACACCCCCCCCATTACGTCATGCTTCAGAAATGTGGAAAATGGTCCGTTTTCAAATGTTTTATTTTTGAACGTCAGTTCACATTTGTAGGTGGATCATCAGTGTTAGAGCTAAAATTAGCATGTTTAAAGTGATTTTCATGCTTCCAGGGGCCCAAAACACAAGATTTATGGAATGGTTAAAAGTGCATGAAAATGGCCAATTTACTCACTCTGAGTTCTCAAAAAGGGTTTCTTCACCCCGGGAAGTTAATTAAATACCATTTGGAGGCATTTAATGTTCGAGCAAAAACGGCTGATTTTCGACAAAAGAGATAACACCCCCCCATTACGTCATGCTTCAGAAATGTGGAAAATGGTCCGTTTTCAAATGTTTTATTTTTGAACGTCAGTTCACATTTGTAGGTGGATCATCAGTGTTAGAGCTAAAATTAGCATGTTTAAAGTGATTTTGATGCTTCCAGGGGCCCAAAACACAAGATTTATGGAATGGTTAAAAGTGCATGAAAATGGCCAATTTACTCACTCTGAGTTCTCAAAAAGGGTTTCTTCACCCCGGGAAGTAAATTAAATACCATTTGGAGGCATTTAATGTTCGAGCAAAAACGGCTGATTTTCGACAAAAGAGATAACACCCCCCCATTACGTCATGCTTCAGAAATGTGGAAAATGGTCCGTTTTCAAATGTTTTATTTTTGAACGTCAGTTCACATTTGTAGGTGGATCATCAGTGTTAGAGCTAAAATTAGCATGTTTAAAGTGATTTTCATGCTTCCAGGGGCTCGGGAAGTTAATTAAATACCATTTGGAGGCATTTAATGTTCGAGCAAAAACGGCTGATTTTCGACAAAAGATATAACACCCCCCCATTACGTCATGCTTCAGAAATTTGGAAAATGGTCCGTTTTCAAATGTTTTATTTTTGAACGTCAGTTCACATTTGTAGGTGGATCATCAGTGTTAGAGCTAAAATTAGCATGTTTAAAGTGATTTTCATGCTTCCAGGGGCTCGGGAAGTTAATTAAATACCATTTGGAGGCATTTAATGTTCGAGCAAAAACGGCTGATTTTCGACAAAAGAGATAACACCCCCCCATTACGTCATGCTTCAGAAATGTGGAAAATGGTCCGTTTTCAAATGTTTTATTTTTGAACGTCAGTTCACATTTGTAGGTGGATCATCAGTGTTAGAGCTAAAATTAGCATGTTTAAAGTGATTTTCATGCTTCCAGGGGCTCGGGAAGTTAATTAAATACCATTTGGAGGCATTTAATGTTCGAGCAAAAACAGCTGATTTTCGACAAAAGAGATAACACCCCCCATTACGTCATGCTTCAGAAATGTGGAAAATGGTCCGTTTTCAAATGTTTTATTTTTGAACGTCAGTTCACATTTGTAGGTGGATCATCAGTGTTAGAGCTAAAATTAGCATGTTTAAAGTGATTTTCATGCTTCCAGGGGCCCAAAACACAAGATTTATGGAATGGTTAAAAGTGCATGAAAATGGCCAATTTACTCACTCTGAGTTCTCAAAAAGGGTTTCTTCACCCCGGGAAGTTAATTAAATACCATTTGGAGGCATTTAATGTTCGAGCAAAAACGGCTGATTTTCGACAAAAGAGATAACACCCCCCCATTACGTCATGCTTCAGAAATGTGGAAAATGGTCCGTTTTCAAATGTTTTATTTTTGAACGTCAGTTCACATTTGTAGGTGGATCATCAGTGTTAGAGCTAAAATTAGCATGTTTAAAGTGATTTTCATGCTTCCAGGGGCCCAAAACACAAGATTTATGGAATGGTTAAAAGTGCATGAAAATGGC
This sequence comes from Lissotriton vulgaris, assembly GCF_964263255.1. Classification (NCBI taxonomy): domain Eukaryota; kingdom Metazoa; phylum Chordata; class Amphibia; order Caudata; family Salamandridae; genus Lissotriton; species Lissotriton vulgaris. The sequence goes on from NW_028246522.1 coordinate 32,949, forward strand.
CAATTTACTCACTCTGAGTTCTCAAAAAGGGTTTCTTCACCCCGGGAAGTTAATTAAATACCATTTGGAGGCATTTAATGTTCGAGCAAAAACGGCTGATTTTCGACAAAAGAGATAACACCCCCCCATTACGTCATGCTTCAGAAATGTGGAAAATGGTCCGTTTTCAAATGTTTTATTTTTGAACGTCAGTTCACATTTGTAGGTGGATCATCAGTGTTAGAGCTAAAATTAGCATGTTTAAAGTGATTTTCATGCTTCCAGGGGCTCGGGAAGTTAATTAAATACCATTTGGAGGCATTTAATGTTCGAGCAAAAACGGCTGATTTTCGACAAAAGAGATAACACCCCCCCATTACGTCATGCTTCAGAAATGTGGAAAATGGTCCGTTTTCAAATGTTTTATTTTTGAACGTCAGTTCACATTTGTAGGTGGATCATCAGTGTTAGAGCTAAAATTAGCATGTTTAAAGTGATTTTCATGCTTCCAGGGGCTCGGGAAGTTAATTAAATACCATTTGGAGGCATTTAATGTTCGAGCAAAAACGGCTGATTTTCGACAAAAGAGATAACACCCCCCCATTACGTCATGCTTCAGAAATGTGGAAAATGGTCCGTTTTCAAATGTTTTATTTTTGAACGTCAGTTCACATTTGTAGGTGGATCATCAGTGTTAGAGCTAAAATTAGCATGTTTAAAGTGATTTTCATGCTTCCAGGGGCTCGGGAAGTTAATTAAATACCATTTGGAGGCATTTAATATTCGAGCAAAAACGGCTGATTTTCGACAAAAGAGATAACACCCCCCCATTACGTCATGCTTCAGAAATGTGGAAAATGGTCCGTTTTCAAATGTTTTATTTTTGAACGTCAGTTCACATTTGTAGGTGGATCATCAGTGTTAGAGCTAAAATTAGCATGTTTAAAGTGATTTTCATGCTTCCAGGGGCTCGGGAAGTTAATTAAATACCATTTGGAGGCATTTAATGTTCGAGCAAAAACGGCTGATTTTCGACAAAAGAGATAACACCCCCCCATTACGTCATGCTTCAGAAATGTGGAAAATGGTCCGTTTTCAAATGTTTTATTTTTGAACGTCAGTTCACATTTGTAGGTGGATCATCAGTGTTAGAGCTAAAATTAGCATGTTTAAAGTGATTTTCATGCTTCCAGGGGCTCGGGAAGTTAATTAAATACCATTTGGAGGCATTTAATGTTCGAGCAAAAACGGCTGATTTTCGACAAAAGAGATAACACCCCCCCATTACGTCATGCTTCAGAAATGTGGAAAATGGTCCGTTTTCAAATGTTTTATTTTTGAACGTCAGTTCACATTTGTAGGTGGATCATCAGTGTTAGAGCTAAAATTAGCATGTTTAAAGTGATTTTCATGCTTCCAGGGGCCCAAAACACAAGATTTATGGAATGGTTAAAAGTGCATGAAAATGGCCAATTTACTCACTCTGAGTTCTCAAAAAGGGTTTCTTCACCCCGGGAAGTTAATTAAATACCATTTGGAGGCATTTAATGTTCGAGCAAAAACGGCTGATTTTCGACAAAAGAGATAACACCCCCCCATTACGTCATGCTTCAGAAATGTGGAAAATGGTCCGTTTTCAAATGTTTTATTTTTGAACGTCAGTTCACATTTGTAGGTGGATCATCAGTGTTAGAGCTAAAATTAGCATGTTTAAAGTGATTTTCATGCTTCCAGGGGCCCAAAACACAAGATTTATGGAATGGTTAAAAGTGCATGAAAATGGCCAATTTACTCACTCTGAGTTCTCAAAAAGGGTTTCTTCACCCCGGGAAGTTAATTAAATACCATTTGGAGGCATTTAATGTTCGAGCAAAAACGGCTGATTTTCGACAAAAGAGATAACACCCCCCCATTACGTCATGCTTCAGAAATGTGGAAAATGGTCCGTTTTCAAATGTTTTATTTTTGAACGTCAGTTTACATTTGTAGGTGGATCATCAGTGTTAGAGCTAAAATTAGCATGTTTAAAGTGATTTTCATGCTTCCAGGGGCTCGGGAAGTTAATTAAATACCATTTGGAGGCATTTAATGTTCGAGCAAAAACGGCTGATTTTCGACAAAAGAGATAACACCCCCCCATTACGTCATGCTTCAGAAATGTGGAAAATGGTCCGTTTTCAAATGTTTTATTTTTGAACGTCAGTTCACATTTGTAGGTGGATCATCAGTGTTAGAGCTAAAATTAGCATGTTTAAAGTGATTTTCATGCTTCCAGGGGCTCGGGAAGTTAATTAAATACCATTTGGAGGCATTTAATGTTCGAGCAAAAACGGCTGATTTTCGACAAAAGAGATAACACCCCCCCATTACGTCATGCTTCAGAAATGTGGAAAATGGTCCGTTTTCAAATGTTTTATTTTTGAACGTCAGTTCACATTTGTAGGTGGATCATCAGTGTTAGAGCTAAAATTAGCATGTTTAAAGTGATTTTCATGCTTCCAGGGGCTCGGGAAGTTAATTAAATACCATTTGGAGGCATTTAATGTTCGAGCAAAAACAGCTGATTTTCGACAAAAGAGATAACACCCCCCATTACGTCATGCTTCAGAAATGTGGAAAATGGTCCGTTTTCAAATGTTTTATTTTTGAACGTCAGTTCACATTTGTAGGTGGATCATCAGTGTTAGAGCTAAAATTAGCATGTTTAAAGTGATTTTCATGCTTCCAGGGGCCCAAAACACAAGATTTATGGAATGGTTAAAAGTGCATGAAAATGGCCAATTTACTCACTCTGAGTTCTCAAAAAGGGTTTCTTCACCCCGGGAAGTTAATTAAATACCATTTGGAGGCATTTAATGTTCGAGCAAAAACGGCTGATTTTCGACAAAAGAGATAACACCCCCCCATTACGTCATGCTTCAGAAATGTGGAAAATGGTCCGTTTTCAAATGTTTTATTTTTGAACGTCAGTTCACATTTGTAGGTGGATCATCAGTGTTAGAGCTAAAATTAGCATGTTTAAAGTGATTTTCATGCTTCCAGGGGCCCAAAACACAAGATTTATGGAATGGTTAAAAGTGCATGAAAATGGCCAATTTACTCACTCTGAGTTCTCAAAAAGGGTTTCTTCACCCCGGGAAGTTAATTAAATACCATTTGGAGGCATTTAATGTTCGAGCAAAAACGGCTGATTTTCGACAAAAGAGATAACACCCCCCCATTACGTCATGCTTCAGAAATGTGGAAAATGGTCCGTTTTCAAATGTTTTATTTTTGAACGTCAGTTCACATTTGTAGGTGGATCATCAGTGTTAGAGCTAAAATTAGCATGTTTAAAGTGATTTTCATGCTTCCAGGGGCTCGGGAAGTTAATTAAATACCATTTGGAGGCATTTAATGTTCGAGCAAAAACGGCTGATTTTCGACAAAAGAGATAACACCCCCCCATTACGTCATGCTTCAGAAATGTGGAAAATGGTCCGTTTTCAAATGTTTTATTTTTGAACGTCAGTTCACATTTGTAGGTGGATCATCAGTGTTAGAGCTAAAATTAGCATGTTTAAAGTGATTTTCATGCTTCCAGGGGCTCGGGAAGTTAATTAAATACCATTTGGAGGCATTTAATGTTCGAGCAAAAACGGCTGATTTTCGACAAAAGAGATAACACCCCCCCATTACGTCATGCTTCAGAAATGTGGAAAATGGTCCGTTTTCAAATGTTTTATTTTTGAACGTCAGTTCACATTTGTAGGTGGATCATCAGTGTTAGAGCTAAAATTAGCATGTTTAAAGTGATTTTCATGCTTCCAGGGGCTCGGGAAGTTAATTAAATACCATTTGGAGGCATTTAATATTCGAGCAAAAACGGCTGATTTTCGACAAAAGAGATAACACCCCCCCATTACGTCATGCTTCAGAAATGTGGAAAATGGTCCGTTTTCAAATGTTTTATTTTTGAACGTCAGTTCACATTTGTAGGTGGATCATCAGTGTTAGAGCTAAAATTAGCATGTTTAAAGTGATTTTCATGCTTCCAGGGGCTCGGGAAGTTAATTAAATACCATTTGGAGGCATTTAATGTTCGAGCAAAAACGGCTGATTTTCGACAAAAGAGATAACACCCCCCCATTACGTCATGCTTCAGAAATGTGGAAAATGGTCCGTTTTCAAATGTTTTATTTTTGAACGTCAGTTCACATTTGTAGGTGGATCATCAGTGTTAGAGCTAAAATTAGCATGTTTAAAGTGATTTTCATGCTTCCAGGGGCTCGGGAAGTTAATTAAATACCATTTGGAGGCATTTAATGTTCGAGCAAAAACGGCTGATTTTCGACAAAAGAGATAACACCCCCCCATTACGTCATGCTTCAGAAATGTGGAAAATGGTCCGTTTTCAAATGTTTTATTTTTGAACGTCAGTTCACATTTGTAGGTGGATCATCAGTGTTAGAGCTAAAATTAGCATGTTTAAAGTGATTTTCATGCTTCCAGGGGCCCAAAACACAAGATTTATGGAATGGTTAAAAGTGCATGAAAATGGCCAATTTACTCACTCTGAGTTCTCAAAAAGGGTTTCTTCACCCCGGGAAGTTAATTAAATACCATTTGGAGGCATTTAATGTTCGAGCAAAAACGGCTGATTTTCGACAAAAGAGATAACACCCCCCCATTACGTCATGCTTCAGAAATGTGGAAAATGGTCCGTTTTCAAATGTTTTATTTTTGAACGTCAGTTCACATTTGTAGGTGGATCATCAGTGTTAGAGCTAAAATTAGCATGTTTAAAGTGATTTTCATGCTTCCAGGGGCCCAAAACACAAGATTTATGGAATGGTTAAAAGTGCATGAAAATGGCCAATTTACTCACTCTGAGTTCTCAAAAAGGGTTTCTTCACCCCGGGAAGTTAATTAAATACCATTTGGAGGCATTTAATGTTCGAGCAAAAACGGCTGATTTTCGACAAAAGAGATAACACCCCCCCATTACGTCATGCTTCAGAAATGTGGAAAATGGTCCGTTTTCAAATGTTTTATTTTTGAACGTCAGTTTACATTTGTAGGTGGATCATCAGTGTTAGAGCTAAAATTAGCATGTTTAAAGTGATTTTCATGCTTCCAGGGGCTCGGGAAGTTAATTAAATACCATTTGGAGGCATTTAATGTTCGAGCAAAAACGGCTGATTTTCGACAAAAGAGATAACACCCCCCCATTACGTCATGCTTCAGAAATGTGGAAAATGGTCCGTTTTCAAATGTTTTATTTTTGAACGTCAGTTCACATTTGTAGGTGGATCATCAGTGTTAGAGCTAAAATTAGCATGTTTAAAGTGATTTTCATGCTTCCAGGGGCTCGGGAAGTTAATTAAATACCATTTGGAGGCATTTAATGTTCGAGCAAAAACGGCTGATTTTCGACAAAAGAGATAACACCCCCCCATTACGTCATGCTTCAGAAATGTGGAAAATGGTCCGTTTTCAAATGTTTTATTTTTGAACGTCAGTTCACATTTGTAGGTGGATCATCAGTGTTAGAGCTAAAATTAGCATGTTTAAAGTGATTTTCATGCTTCCAGGGGCTCGGGAAGTTAATTAAATACCATTTGGAGGTATTTAATGTTCGAGCAAAAACGGCTGATTTTCGACAAAAGAGATAACACCCCCCCATTACGTCATGCTTCAGAAATGTGGAAAATGGTCCGTTTTCAAATGTTTTATTTTTGAACGTCAGTTCACATTTGTAGGTAGATCATCAGTGTTAGAGCTAAAATTAGCATGTTTAAAGTGATTTTCATGCTTCCAGGGGCTCGGGAAGTTAATTAAATACCATTTGGAGGCATTTAATGTTCGAGCAAAAACGGCTGATTTTCGACAAAAGAGATAACACCCCCCCATTACGTCATGCTTCAGAAATGTGGAAAATGGTCCGTTTTCAAATGTTTTATTTTTGAACGTCAGTTCACATTTGTAGGTGGATCATCAGTGTTAGAGCTAAAATTAACATGTTTAAAGTGATTTTCATGCTTCCAGGGGCTCGGGAAGTTAATTAAATACCATTTGGAGGCATTTAATGTTCGAGCAAAAACGGCTGATTTTCGACAAAAGAGATAACACCCCCCCATTACGTCATGCTTCAGAAATGTGGAAAATGGTCCGTTTTCAAATGTTTTATTTTTGAACGTCAGTTCACATTTGTAGGTGGATCATCAGTGTTAGAGCTAAAATTAGCATGTTTAAATGATTTTCATGCTTCCAGGGGCTCGGGAAGTTAATTAAATACCATTTGGAGGCATTTAATGTTCGAGCAAAAACGGCTGATTTTCGACAAAAGAGATAACACCCCCCCATTACGTCATGCTTCAGAAATGTGGAAAATGGTCCGTTTTCAAATGTTTTATTTTTGAACGTCAGTTCACATTTGTAGGTGGATCATCAGTGTTAGAGCTAAAATTAGCATGTTTAAAGTGATTTTCATGCTTCCAGGGGCCCAAAACACAAGATTTATGGAATGGTTAAAAGTGCATGAAAATGGCCAATTTACTCACTCTGAGTTCTCAAAAAGGGTTTCTTCACCCCGGGAAGTTAATTAAATACCATTTGGAGGCATTTAATGTTCGAGCAAAAACGGCTGATTTTCGACAAAAGAGATAACACCCCCCCATTACGTCATGCTTCAGAAATGTGGAAAATGGTCCGTTTTCAAATGTTTTATTTTTGAACGTCAGTTCACATTTGTAGGTGGATCATCAGTGTTAGAGCTAAAATTAGCATGTTTAAAGTGATTTTGATGCTTCCAGGGGCCCAAAACACAAGATTTATGGAATGGTTAAAAGTGCATGAAAATGGCCAATTTACTCACTCTGAGTTCTCAAAAAGGGTTTCTTCACCCCGGGAAGTAAATTAAATACCATTTGGAGGCATTTAATGTTCGAGCAAAAACGGCTGATTTTCGACAAAAGAGATAACACCCCCCCATTACGTCATGCTTCAGAAATGTGGAAAATGGTCCGTTTTCAAATGTTTTATTTTTGAACGTCAGTTCACATTTGTAGGTGGATCATCAGTGTTAGAGCTAAAATTAGCATGTTTAAAGTGATTTTCATGCTTCCAGGGGCTCGGGAAGTTAATTAAATACCATTTGGAGGCATTTAATGTTCGAGCAAAAACGGCTGATTTTCGACAAAAGATATAACACCCCCCCATTACGTCATGCTTCAGAAATGTGGAAAATGGTCCGTTTTCAAATGTTTTATTTTTGAACGTCAGTTCACATTTGTAGGTGGATCATCAGTGTTAGAGCTAAAATTAGCATGTTTAAAGTGATTTTCATGCTTCCAGGGGCTCGGGAAGTTAATTAAATACCATTTGGAGGCATTTAATGTTCGAGCAAAAACGGCTGATTTTCGACAAAAGAGATAACACCCCCCCATTACGTCATGCTTCAGAAATGTGGAAAATGGTCCGTTTTCAAATGTTTTATTTTTGAACGTCAGTTCACATTTGTAGGTGGATCATCAGTGTTAGAGCTAAAAATAGCATGTTTAAAGTGATTTTCATGCTTCCAGGGGCTCGGGAAGTTAATTAAATACCATTTGGAGGCATTTAATGTTCGAGCAAAAACGGCTGATTTTCGACAAAAGAGATAACACCCCCCCATTACGTTATGCTTCAGAAATGTGGAAAATGGTCCGTTTTCAAATGTTTTATTTTTGAACGTCAGTTCACATTTGTAGGTGGATCATCAGTGTTAGAGCTAAAATTAGCATGTTTAAAGTGATTTTCATGCTTCCAGGGGCTCGGGAAGTTAATTAAATACCATTTGGAGGCATTTAATGTTCGAGCAAAAACGGCTGATTTTCGACAAAAGAGATAACACCCCCCCATTACGTCATGCTTCAGAAATGTGGAAAATGGTCCGTTTTCAAATGTTTTATTTTTGAACGTCAGTTCACATTTGTAGGTGGATCATCAGTGTTAGAGCTAAAATTAGCATGTTTAAAGTGATTTTCATGCTTCCAGGGGCTCGGGAAGTTAATTAAATACCATTTGGAGGCATTTAATGTTCGAGCAAAAACGGCTGATTTTCGACAAAAGAGATAACACCCCCCCATTACGTCATGCTTCAGAAATGTGGAAAATGGTCCGTTTTCAAATGTTTTATTTTTGAACGTCAGTTCACATTTGTAGGTGGATCATCAGTGTTAGAGCTAAAATTAGCATGTTTAAAGTGATTTTCATGCTTCCAGGGGCCCAAAACACAAGATTTATGGAATGGTTAAAAGTGCATGAAAATGGCCAATTTACTCACTCTGAGTTCTCAAAAAGGGTTTCTTCACCCCGGGAAGTTAATTAAATACCATTTGGAGGCATTTAATGTTCGAGCAAAAACGGCTGATTTTCGACAAAAGAGATAACACCCCCCCATTACGTCATGCTTCAGAAATGTGGAAAATGGTCCGTTTTCAAATGTTTTATTTTTGAACGTCAGTTCACATTTGTAGGTGGATCATCAGTGTTAGAGCTAAAATTAGCATGTTTAAAGTGATTTTCATGCTTCCAGGGGCTCGGGAAGTTAATTAAATACCATTTGGAGGCATTTAATGTTCGAGCAAAAACGGCTGATTTTCGACAAAAGAGATAACACCCCCCCATTACGTCATGCTTCAGAAATGTGGAAAATGGTCCGTTTTCAAATGTTTTATTTTTGAACGTCAGTTCACATTTGTAGGTGGATCATCAGTGTTAGAGCTAAAATTAGCATGTTTAAAGTGATTTTCATGCTTCCAGGGGCTCGGGAAGTTAATTAAATACCATTTGGAGGCATTTAATGTTCGAGCAAAAACGGCTGATTTTCGACAAAAGAGATAACACCCCCCCATTACGTCATGCTTCAGAAATGTGGAAAATGGTCCGTTTTCAAATGTTTTATTTTTGAACGTCAGTTCACATTTGTAGGTGGATCATCAGTGTTAGAGCTAAAATTAGCATGTTTAAAGTGATTTTCATGCTTCCAGGGGCTCGGGAAGTTAATTAAATACCATTTGGAGGCATTTAATGTTCGAGCAAAAACGGCTGATTTTCGACAAAAGAGATAACACCCCCCCATTACGTCATGCTTCAGAAATGTGGAAAATGGTCCGTTTTCAAATGTTTTATTTTTGAACGTCAGTTCACATTTGTAGGTGGATCATCAGTGTTAGAGCTAAAATTAGCATGTTTAAAGTGATTTTCATGCTTCCAGGGGCTCGGGAAGTTAATTAAATACCATTTGGAGGCATTTAATGTTCGAGCAAAAACGGCTGATTTTCGACAAAAGAGATAACACCCCCCCATTACGTCATGCTTCAGAAATGTGGAAAATGGTCCGTTTTCAAATGTTTTATTTTTGAACGTCAGTTCACATTTGTAGGTGGATCATCAGTGTTAGAGCTAAAATTAGCATGTTTAAAGTGATTTTCATGCTTCCAGGGGCTCGGGAAGTTAATTAAATACCATTTGGAGGCATTTAATGTTCGAGCAAAAACGGCTGATTTTCGACAAAAGAGATAACACCCCCCCATTACGTCATGCTTCAGAAATGTGGAAAATGGGCCGTTTTCAAATGTTTTATTTTTGAACGTCAGTTCACATTTGTAGGTGGATCATCAGTGTTAGAGCTAAAATTAGCATGTTTAAAGTGATTTTCATGCTTCCAGGGGCTCGGGAAGTTAATTAAATACCATTTGGAGGCATTTAATGTTCGAGCAAAAACGGCTGATTTTCGACAAAAGAGATAACACCCCCCCATTACGTCATGCTTCAGAAATGTGGAAAATGGTCCGTTTTCAAATGTTTTATTTTTGAACGTCAGTTCACATTTGTAGGTGGATCATCAGTGTTAGAGCTAAAATTAGCATGTTTAAAGTGATTTTCATGCTTCCAGGGGCTCGGGAAGTTAATTAAATACCATTTGGAGGCATTTAATGTTCGAGCAAAAATGGCTGATTTTCGACAAAAGAGATAACACCCCCCCATTACGTCATGCTTCAGAAATGTGGAAAATGGTCCGTTTTCAAATGTTTTATTTTTGAACGTCAGTTCACATTTGTAGGTGGATCATCAGTGTTAGAGCTAAAATTAGCATGTTTAAAGTGATTTTCATGCTTCCAGGGGCTCGGGAAGTTAATTAAATACCATTTGGAGGCATTTAATGTTCGAGCAAAAATGGCTGATTTTCGACAAAAGAGATAACACCCCCCCATTACGTCATGCTTCAGAAATGTGGAAAATGGTCCGTTTTCAAATGTTTTATTTTTGAACGTCAGTTCACATTTGTAGGTGGATCATCAGTGTTAGAGCTAAAATTAGCATGTTTAAAGTGATTTTCATGCTTCCAGGGGCTCGGGAAGTTAATTAAATACCATTTGGAGGCATTTAATGTTCGAGCAAAAACGGCTGATTTTCGACAAAAGAGATAACACCCCCCCATTACGTCATGCTTCAGAAATGTGGAAAATGGTCCGTTTTCAAATGTTTTATTTTTGAACGTCAGTTCACATTTGTAGGTGGATCATCAGTGTTAGAGCTAAAATTAGCATGTTTAAAGTGATTTTCATGCTTCCAGGGGCCCAAAACACAAGATTTATGGAATGGTTAAAAGTGCATGAAAATGGCCAATTTACTCACTCTGAGTTCTCAAAAAGGGTTTCTTCACCCCGGGAAGTTAATTAAATACCATTTGGAGGCATTTAATGTTCGAGCAAAAACGGCTGATTTTCGACAAAAGAGATAACACCCCCCCATTACGTCATGCTTCAGAAATGTGGAAAATGGTCCGTTTTCAAATGTTTTATTTTTGAACGTCAGTTCACATTTGTAGGTGGATCATCAGTGTTAGAGCTAAAATTAGCATGTTTAAAGTGATTTTCATGCTTCCAGGGGCTCGGGAAGTTAATTAAATACCATTTGGAGGCATTTAATGCTCGAGCAAAAACGGCTGATTTTCGACAAAAGAGATAACACCCCCCCATTACGTCATGCTTCAGAAATGTGGAAAATGGTCCGTTTTCAAATGTTTTATTTTTGAACGTCAGTTCACATTTGTAGGTGGATCATCAGTGTTAGAGCTAAAATTAGCATGTTTAAAGTGATTTTCATGCTTCCAGGGGCTCGGGAAGTTAATTAAATACCATTTGGAGGCATTTAATGTTCGAGCAAAAACGGCTGATTTTCGACAAAAGAGATAACACCCCCCCATTACGTCATGCTTCAGAAATGTGGAAAATGGTCCGTTTTCAAATGTTTTATTTTTGAACGTCAGTTCACATTTGTAGGTGGATCATCAGTGTTAGAGCTAAAATTAGCATGTTTAAAGTGATTTTCATGCTTCCAGGGGCTCGGGAAGTTAATTAAATACCATTTGGAGGCATTTAATGCTCGAGCAAAAACGGCTGATTTTCGACAAAAGAGATAACACCCCCCCATTACGTCATGCTTCAGAAATGTGGAAAATGGTCCGTTTTCAAATGTTTTATTTTTGAACGTCAGTTCACATTTGTAGGTGGATCATCAGTGTTAGAGCTAAAATTAGCATGTTTAAAGTGATTTTCATGCTTCCAGGGGCTCGGGAAGTTAATTAAATACCATTTGGAGGCATTTAATGTTCGAGCAAAAACGGCTGATTTTCGACAAAAGAGATAACACCCCCCCATTACGTCATGCTTCAGAAATGTGGAAAATGGTCCGTTTTCAAATGTTTTTTTTTTAACGTCAGTTCACATTTGTAGGTGGATCATCAGTGTTAGAGCTAAAATTAGCATGTTTAAAGTGATTTTCATGCTTCCAGGGGCTCGGGAAGTTAATTAAATACCATTTGGAGGCATTTAATGTTCGAGCAAAAACGGCTGATTTTCGACAAAAGAGATAACACCCCCCCATTACGTCATGCTTCAGAAATGTGGAAAATGGTCCGTTTTCAAATGTTTTATTTTTGAACGTCAGTTCACATTTGTAGGTGGATCATCAGTGTTAGAGCTAAAATTAGCATGTTTAAAGTGATTTTCATGCTTCCAGGGGCCCAAAACACAAGATTTATGGAATGGTTAAAAGTGCATGAAAATGGCCAATTTACTCACTCTGAGTTCTCAAAAAGGGTTTCTTCACCCCGGGAAGTTAATTAAATACCATTTGGAGGCATTTAATGTTCGAGCAAAAACGGCTGATTTTCGACAAAAGAGATAACACCCCCCCATTACGTCATGCTTCAGAAATGTGGAAAATGGTCCGTTTTCAAATGTTTTATTTTTGAACGTCAGTTCACATTTGTAGGTGGATCATCAGTGTTAGAGCTAAAATTAGCATGTTTAAAGTGATTTTCATGCTTCCAGGGGCTCGGGAAGTTAATTAAATACCATTTGGAGGCATTTAATGTTCGAGCAAAAACGGCTGATTTTCGACAAAAGAGATAACACCCCCCCATTACGTCATGCTTCAGAAATGTGGAAAATGGTCCGTTTTCAAATGTTTTATTTTTGAACGTCAGTTCACATTTGTAGGTGGATCATCAGTGTTAGAGCTAAAATTAGCATGTTTAAAGTGATTTTCATGCTTCCAGGGGCCCAAAACACAAGATTTATGGAATGGTTAAAAGTGCATGAAAATGGCCAATTTACTCACTCTGAGTTCTCAAAAAGGGTTTCTTCACCCCGGGAAGTTAATTAAATACCATTTGGAGGCATTTAATGTTCGAGCAAAAACGGCTGATTTTCGACAAAAGAGATAACACCCCCCCATTACGTCATGCTTCAGAAATGTGGAAAATGGTCCGTTTTCAAATGTTTTATTTTTGAACGTCAGTTCACATTTGTAGGTGGATCATCAGTGTTAGAGCTAAAATTAGCATGTTTAAAGTGATTTTCATGCTTCCAGGGGCCCAAAACACAAGATTTATGGAATGGTTAAAAGTGCATGAAAATGGCCAATTTACTCACTCTGAGTTCTCAAAAAGGGTTTCTTCACCCCGGGAAGTTAATTAAATACCATTTGGAGGCATTTAATGTTCGAGCAAAAACGGCTGATTTTCGACAAAAGAGATAACACCCCCCCATTACGTCATGCTTCAGAAATGTGGAAAATGGTCCGTTTTCTAATGTTTTATTTTTGAACGTCAGTTCACATTTGTAGGTGGATCATCAGTGTTAGAGCTAAAATTAGCATGTTTAAAGTGATTTTCATGCTTCCAGGGGCTCGGGAAGTTAATTAAATACCATTTGGAGGCATTTAATGCTCGAGCAAAAACGGCTGATTTTCGACAAAAGAGATAACACCCCCCCATTACGTCATGCTTCAGAAATGTGGAAAATGGTCCGTTTTCAAATGTTTTATTTTTGAACGTCAGTTCACATTTGTAGGTGGATCATCAGTGTTAGAGCTAAAATTAGCATGTTTAAAGTGATTTTCATGCTTCCAGGGGCTCGGGAAGTTAATTAAATACCATTTGGAGGCATTTAATGTTCGAGCAAAAACGGCTGATTTTCGACAAAAGAGATAACACCCCCCCATTACGTCATGCTTCAGAAATGTGGAAAATGGTCCGTTTTCAAATGTTTTTTTTTTTAACGTCAGTTCACATTTGTAGGTGGATCATCAGTGTTAGAGCTAAAATTAGCATGTTTAAAGTGATTTTCATGCTTCCAGGGGCTCGGGAAGTTAATTAAATACCATTTGGAGGCATTTAATGTTCGAGCAAAAACGGCTGATGTTCGACAAAAGAGATAACACCCCCCCATTACGTCATGCTTCAGAAATGTGGAAAATGGTCCGTTTTCAAATGTTTTATTTTTGAACGTCAGTTCACATTTGTAGGTGGATCATCAGTGTTAGAGCTAAAATTAGCATGTTTAAAGTGATTTTCATGCTTCCAGGGGCCCAAAACACAAGATTTATGGAATGGTTAAAAGTGCATGAAAATGGCCAATTTACTCACTCTGAGTTCTCAAAAAGGGTTTCTTCACCCCGGGAAGTTAATTAAATACCATTTGGAGGCATTTAATGTTCGAGCAAAAACGGCTGATTTTCGACAAAAGAGATAACACCCCCCCATTACGTCATGCTTCAGAAATGTGGAAAATGGTCCGTTTTCAAATGTTTTATTTTTGAACGTCAGTTCACATTTGTAGGTGGATCATCAGTGTTAGAGCTAAAATTAGCATGTTTAAAGTGATTTTCATGCTTCCAGGGGCTCGGGAAGTTAATTAAATACCATTTGGAGGCATTTAATGTTCGAGCAAAAACGGCTGATTTTCGACAAAAGAGATAACACCCCCCCATTACGTCATGCTTCAGAAATGTGGAAAATGGTCCGTTTTCAAATGTTTTATTTTTGAACGTCAGTTCACATTTGTAGGTGGATCATCAGTGTTAGAGCTAAAATTAGCATGTTTAAAGTGATTTTCATGCTTCCAGGGGACCAAAACACAAGATTTATGGAATGGTTAAAAGTGCATGAAAATGGCCAATTTACTCACTCTGAGTTCTCAAAAAGGGTTTCTTCACCCCGGGAAGTTAATTAAATACCATTTGGAGGCATTTAATGTTCGAGCAAAAACGGCTGATTTTCGACAAAAGAGATAACACCCCCCCATTACGTCATGCTTCAGAAATGTGGAAAATGGTCCGTTTTCAAATGTTTTATTTTTGAACGTCAGTTCACATTTGTAGGTGGATCATCAGTGTTAGAGCTAAAATTAGCATGTTTAAAGTGATTTTCATGCTTCCAGGGGCCCAAAACACAAGATTTATGGAATGGTTAAAAGTGCATGAAAATGGCCAATTTACTCACTCTGAGTTCTCAAAAAGGGTTTCTTCACCCCGGGAAGTTAATTAAATACCATTTGGAGGCATTTAATGTTCGAGCAAAAACGGCTGATTTTCGACAAAAGAGATAACACCCCCCCATTACGTCATGCTTCAGAAATGTGGAAAATGGTCCGTTTTCAAATGTTTTATTTTTGAACGTCAGTTCACATTTGTAGGTGGATCATCAGTGTTAGAGCTAAAATTAGCATGTTTAAAGTGATTTTCATGCTTCCAGGGGCTCGGGAAGTTAATTAAATACCATTTGGAGGCATTTAATGTTCGAGCAAAAACGGCTGATTTTCGACAAAAGAGATAACACCCCCCCATTACGTCATGCTTCAGAAATGTGGAAAATGGTCCGTTTTCAAATGTTTTATTTTTGAACGTCAGTTCACATTTGTAGGTGGATCATCAGTGTTAGAGCTAAAATTAGCATGTTTAAAGTGATTTTCATGCTTCCAGGGGCTCGGGAAGTTAATTAAATACCATTTGGAGGCATTTAATGTTCGAGCAAAAACGGCTGATTTTCGACAAAAGAGATAACACCCCCCCATTACGTCATGCTTCAGAAATGTGGAAAATGGTCCGTTTTCAAATGTTTTATTTTTGAACGTCAGTTCACATTTGTAGGTGGATCATCAGTGTTAGAGCTAAAATTAGCATGTTTAAAGTGATTTTCATGCTTCCAGGGGCTCGGGAAGTTAATTAAATACCATTTGGAGGCATTTAATGTTCGAGCAAAAACGGCTGATTTTCGACAAAAGAGATAACACCCCCCCATTACGTCATGCTTCAGAAATGTGGAAAATGGTCCGTTTTCAAATGTTTTATTTTTGAACGTCAGTTCACATTTGTAGGTGGATCATCAGTGTTAGAGCTAAAATTAGCATGTTTAAAGTGATTTTCATGCTTCCAGGGGCCCAAAACACAAGATTTATGGAATGGTTAAAAGTGCATGAAAATGGCCAATTTACTCACTCTGAGTTCTCAAAAAGGGTTTCTTCACCCCGGGAAGTTAATTAAATACCATTTGGAGGCATTTAATGTTCGAGCAAAAACGGCTGATTTTCGACAAAAGAGATAACACCCCCCCATTACGTCATGCTTCAGAAATGTGGAAAATGGTCCGTTTTCAAATGTTTTATTTTTGAACGTCAGTTCACATTTGTAGGTGGATCATCAGTGTTAGAGCTAAAATTAGCATGTTTAAAGTGATTTTCATGCTTCCAGGGGCTCGGGAAGTTAATTAAATACCATTTGGAGGCATTTAATGTTCGAGCAAAAACGGCTGATTTTCGACAAAAGAGATAACACCCCCCCATTACGTCATGCTTCAGAAATGTGGAAAATGGTCCGTTTTCAAATGTTTTATTTTTGAACGTCAGTTCACATTTGTAGGTGGATCATCAGTGTTAGAGCTAAAATTAGCATGTTTAAAGTGATTTTCATGCTTCCAGGGGCTCGGGAAGTTAATTAAATACCATTTGGAGGCATTTAATGTTCGAGCAAAAACGGCTGATTTTCGACAAAAGAGATAACACCCCCCCATTACGTCATGCTTCAGAAATGTGGAAAATGGTCCGTTTTCAAATGTTTTATTTTTGAACGTCAGTTCACATTTGTAGGTGGATCATCAGTGTTAGAGCTAAAATTAGCATGTTTAAAGTGATTTTCATGCTTCCAGGGGCCCAAAACACAAGATTTATGGAATGGTTAAAAGTGCATGAAAATGGCCAATTTACTCACTCTGAGTTCTCAAAAAGGGTTTCTTCACCCCGGGAAGTTAATTAAATACCATTTGGAGGCATTTAATGTTCGAGCAAAAACGGCTGATTTTCGACAAAAGAGATAACACCCCCCCCATTACGTCATGCTTCAGAAATGTGGAAAATGGTCCGTTTTCAAATGTTTTATTTTTGAACGTCAGTTCACATTTGTAGGTGGATCATCAGTGTTAGAGCTAAAATTAGCATGTTTAAAGTGATTTTCATGCTTCCAGGGGCTCGGGAAGTTAATTAAATACCATTTGGAGGCATTTAATGTTCGAGCAAAAACGGCTGATTTTCGACAAAAGAGATAACACCCCCCCATTACGTCATGCTTCAGAAATGTGGAAAATGGTCCGTTTTCAAATGTTTTATTTTTGAACGTCAGTTCACATTTGTAGGTGGATCATCAGTGTTAGAGCTAAAATTAGCATGTTTAAAGTGATTTTCATGCTTCCAGGGGCCCAAAACACAAGATTTATGGAATGGTTAAAAGTGCATGAAAATGGCCAATTTACTCACTCTGAGTTCTCAAAAAGGGTTTCTTCACCCCGGGAAGTTAATTAAATACCATTTGGAGGCATTTAATGTTCGAGCAAAAACGGCTGATTTTCGACAAAAGAGATAACACCCCCCCATTACGTCATGCTTCAGAAATGTGGAAAATGGTCCGTTTTCAAATGTTTTATTTTTGAACGTCAGTTCACATTTGTAGGTGGATCATCAGTGTTAGAGCTAAAATTAGCATGTTTAAAGTGATTTTCATGCTTCCAGGGGCCCAAAACACAAGATTTATGGAATGGTTAAAAGTGCATGAAAATGGCCAATTTACTCACTCTGAGTTCTCAAAAAGGGTTTCTTCACCCCGGGAAGTTAATTAAATACCATTTGGAGGCATTTAATGTTCGAGCAAAAACGGCTGATTTTCGACAAAAGAGATAACACCCCCCCCATTACGTCATGCTTCAGAAATGTGGAAAATGGTCCGTTTTCAAATGTTTTATTTTTGAACGTCAGTTCACATTTGTAGGTGGATCATCAGTGTTAGAGCTAAAATTATAATGTTTAAAGTGATTTTCATGCTTCCAGGGGCTCGGGAAGTTAATTAAATACCATTTGGAGGCATTTAATGTTCGAGCAAAAACGGCTGATTTTCGACAAAAGAGATAACACCCCCCCATTACGTCATGCTTCAGAAATGTGGAAAATGGTCCGTTTTCAAATGTTTTATTTTTGAACGTCAGTTCACATTTGTAGGTGGATCATCAGTGTTAGAGCTAAAATTAGCATGTTTGAAGTGATTTTCATGCTTCCAGGGGCTCGGGAAGTTAATTAAATACCATTTGGAGGCATTTAATGTTCGAGCAAAAACGGCTGATTTTCGACAAAAGAGATAACACCCCCCCATTACGTCATGCTTCAGAAATGTGGAAAATGGTCCGTTTTCAAATGTTTTATTTTTGAACGTCAGTTCACATTTGTAGGTGGATCATCAGTGTTAGAGCTAAAATTAGCATGTTTAAAGTGATTTTCATGCTTCCAGGGGCTCGGGAAGTTAATTAAATACCATTTGGAGGCATTTAATGTTCGAGCAAAAACGGCTGATTTTCGACAAAAGAGATAACACCCCCCCATTACGTCATGCTTCAGAAATGTGGAAAATGGTCCGTTTTCAAATGTTTTATTTTTGAACGTCAGTTCACATTTGTAGGTGGATCATCAGTGTTAGAGCTAAAATTAGCATGTTTAAAGTGATTTTCATGCTTCCAGGGGCTCGGGAAGTTAATTAAATACCATTTGGAGGCATTTAATGTTCGAGCAAAAACGGCTGATTTTCGACAAAAGAGATAACACCCCCCCATTACGTCATGCTTCAGAAATGTGGAAAATGGTCCGTTTTCAAATGTTTTATTTTTGAACGTCAGTTCACATTTGTAGGTGGATCATCAGTGTTAGAGCTAAAATTAGCATGTTTAAAGTGATTTTCATGCTTCCAGGGGCTCGGGAAGTTAATTAAATACCATTTGGAGGCATTTAATGTTCGAGCAAAAACGGCTGATTTTCGACAAAAGAGATAACACCCCCCCATTACGTCATGCTTCAGAAATGTGGAAAATGGTCCGTTTTCAAATGTTTTATTTTTGAACGTCAGTTCACATTTGTAGGTGGATCATCAGTGTTAGAGCTAAAATTAGCATGTTTAAAGTGATTTTCATGCTTCCAGGGGCTCGGGAAGTTAATTAAATACCATTTGGAGGCATTTAATGTTCGAGCAAAAACGGCTGATTTTCGACAAAAGAGATAACACCCCCCCATTACGTCATGCTTCAGAAATGTGGAAAATGGTCCGTTTTCAAATGTTTTATTTTTGAACATCAGTTCACATTTGTAGGTGGATCATCAGTGTTAGAGCTAAAATTAGCATGTTTAAAGTGATTTTCATGCTTCCAGGGGCCCAAAACACAAGATTTATGGAATGGTTAAAAGTGCATGAAAATGGCCAATTTACTCACTCTGAGTTCTCAAAAAGGGTTTCTTCACCCCGGGAAGTTAATTAAATACCATTTGGAGGCATTTAATGTTCCAGCAAAAACGGCTGATTTTCGACAAAAGAGATAACACCCCCCCATTACGTCATGCTTCAGAAATGTGGAAAATGGTCCGTTTTCAAATGTTTTATTTTTGAACGTCAGTTCACATTTGTAGGTGGATCATCAGTGTTAGAGCTAAAATTAGCATGTTTAAAGTGATTTTCATGCTTCCAGGGGCTCGGGAAGTTAATTAAATACCATTTGGAGGCATTTAATGTTCGAGCAAAAACGGCTGATTTTCGACAAAAGAGATAACACCCCCCCATTACGTCATGCTTCAGAAATGTGGAAAATGGTCCGTTTTCAAATGTTTTATTTTTGAACGTCAGTTCACATTTGTAGGTGGATCATCAGTGTTAGAGCTAAAATTAGCATGTTTAAAGTGATTTTCATGCTTCCAGGGGCCCAAAACACAAGATTTATGGAATGGTTAAAAGTGCATGAAAATGGCCAATTTACTCACTCTGAGTTCTCAAAAAGGGTTTCTTCACCCCGGGAAGTTAATTAAATACCATTTGGAGGCATTTAATGTTCGAGCAAAAACGGCTGATTTTCGACAAAAGAGATAACACCCCCCCATTACGTCATGCTTCAGAAATGTGGAAAATGGTCCGTTTTCAAATGTTTTATTTTTGAACGTCAGTTCACATTTGTAGGTGGATCATCAGTGTTAGAGCTAAAATTAGCATGTTTAAAGTGATTTTCATGCTTCCAGGGGCCCAAAACACAAGATTTATGGAATGGTTAAAAGTGCATGAAAATGGCCAATTTACTCACTCTGAGTTCTCAAAAAGGGTTTCTTCACCCCGGGAAGTTAATTAAATACCATTTGGAGGCATTTAATGTTCGAGCAAAAACGGCTGATTTTCGACAAAAGAGATAACACCCCCCCATTACGTCATGCTTCAGAAATGTGGAAAATGGTCCGTTTTCAAATGTTTTATTTTTGAACGTCAGTTCACATTTGTAGGTGGATCATCAGTGTTAGAGCTAAAATTAGCATGTTTAAAGTGATTTTCATGCTTCCAGGGGCTCGGGAAGTTAATTAAATACCATTTGGAGGCATTTAATGTTCGAGCAAAAACGGCTGATTTTCGACAAAAGAGATAACACCCCCCCATTACGTCATGCTTCAGAAATGTGGAAAATGGTCAGTTTTCAAATGTTTTATTTTTGAACGTCAGTTCACATTTGTAGGTGGATCATCAGTGTTAGAGCTAAAATTAGCATGTTTAAAGTGATTTTCATGCTTCCAGGGGCTCGGGAAGTTAATTAAATACCATTTGGAGGCATTTAATGTTCGAGCAAAAACGGCTGATTTTCGACAAAAGAGATAACACCCCCCCATTACGTCATGCTTCAGAAATGTGGAAAATGGTCCGTTTTCAAATGTTTTATTTTTGAACGTCAGTTCACATTTGTAGGTGGATCATCAGTGTTAGAGGTAAAATTAGCATGTTTAAAGTGATTTTCATGCTTCCAGGGGCTCGGGAAGTTAATTAAATACCATTTGGAGGCATTTAATGTTCGAGCAAAAACGGCTGATTTTCGACAAAAGAGATAACACCCCCCCATTACGTCATGCTTCAGAAATGTGGAAAATGGTCCGTTTTCAAATGTTTTATTTTTGAACGTCAGTTCACATTTGTAGGTGGATCATCAGTGTTAGAGCTAAAATTAGCATGTTTAAAGTGATTTTCATGCTTCCAGGGGCCCAAAACACAAGATTTATGGAATGGTTAAAAGTGCATGAAAATGGCCAATTTACTCACTCTGAGTTCTCAAAAAGGGTTTCTTCACCCCGGGAAGTTAATTAAATACCATTTGGAGGCATTTAATGTTCGAGCAAAAACGGCTGATTTTCGACAAAAGAGATAACACCCCCCCATTACGTCATGCTTCAGAAATGTGGAAAATGGTCCGTTTTCAAATGTTTTATTTTTGAACGTCAGTTCACATTTGTAGGTGGATCATCAGTGTTAGAGCTAAAATTAGCATGTTTAAAGTGATTTTCATGCTTCCAGGGGCTCGGGAAGTTAATTAAATACCATTTGGAGGCATTTAATGTTCGAGCAAAAACGGCTGATTTTCGACAAAAGAGATAACACCCCCCATTACGTCATGCTTCAGAAATGTGGAAAATGGTCCGTTTTCAAATGTTTTATTTTTGAACGTCAGTTCACATTTGTAGGTGGATCATCAGTGTTAGAGCTAAAATTAGCATGTTTAAAGTGATTTTCATGCTTCCAGGGGCCCAAAACACAAGATTTATGGAATGGTTAAAAGTGCATGAAAATGGCCAATTTACTCACTCTGAGTTCTCAAAAAGGGTTTCTTCACCCCGGGAAGTTAATTAAATACCATTTGGAGGCATTTAATGTTCGAGCAAAAACGGCTGATTTTCGACAAAAGAGATAACACCCCCCCATTACGTCATGCTTCAGAAATGTGGAAAATGGTCCGTTTTCAAATGTTTTATTTTTGAACGTCAGTTCACATTTGTAGGTGGATCATCAGTGTTAGAGCTAAAATTAGCATGTTTAAAGTGATTTTCATGCTTCCAGGGGCCCAAAACACAAGATTTATGGAATGGTTAAAAGTGCATGAAAATGGCCAATTTACTCACTCTGAGTTCTCAAAAAGGGTTTCTTCACCCCGGGAAGTTAATTAAATACCATTTGGAGGCATTTAATGTTCGAGCAAAAACGGCTGATTTTCGACAAAAGAGATAACACCCCCCCATTACGTCATGCTTCAGAAATGTGGAAAATGGTCCGTTTTCAAATGTTTTATTTTTGAACGTCAGTTCACATTTGTAGGTGGATCATCAGTGTTAGAGCTAAAATTAGCATGTTTAAAGTGATTTTCATGCTTCCAGGGGCTCGGGAAGTTAATTAAATACCATTTGGAGGCATTTAATGTTCGAGCAAAAACGGCTGATTTTCGACAAAAGAGATAACACCCCCCCATTACGTCATGCTTCAGAAATGTGGGAAATGGTCCGTTTTCAAATGTTTTATTTTTGAACGTCAGTTCACATTTGTAGGTGGATCATCAGTGTTAGAGCTAAAATTAGCATGTTTAAAGTGATTTTCATGCTTCCAGGGGCTCGGGAAGTTAATTAAATACCATTTGGAGGCATTTAATGTTCGAGCAAAAACGGCTGATTTTCGACAAAAGAGATAACACCCCCCCATTACGTCATGCTTCAGAAATGTGGAAAATGGTCCGTTTTCAAATGTTTTATTTTTGAACGTCAGTTCACATTTGTAGGTGGATCATCAGTGTTAGAGCTAAAATTAGCATGTTTAAAGTGATTTTCATGCTTCCAGGGGCTCGGGAAGTTAATTAAATACCATTTGGAGGCATTTAATGTTCGAGCAAAAACGGCTGATTTTCGACAAAAGAGATAACACCCCCCCATTACGTCATGCTTCAGAAATGTGGAAAATGGTCCGTTTTCAAATGTTTTATTTTTGAACGTCAGTTCACATTTGTAGGTGGATCATCAGTGTTAGAGCTAAAATTAGCATGTTTAAAGTGATTTTCATGCTTCCAGGGGCCCAAAACACAAGATTTATGGAATGGTTAAAAGTGCATGAAAATGGCCAATTTACTCACTCTGAGTTCTCAAAAAGGGTTTCTTCACCCCGGGAAGTTAATTAAATACCATTTGGAGGCATTTAATGTTCGAGCAAAAACGGCTGATTTTCGACAAAAGAGATAACACCCCCCCATTACGTCATGCTTCAGAAATGTGGAAAATGGTCCGTTTTCAAATGTTTTATTTTTGAACGTCAGTTCACATTTGTAGGTGGATCATCAGTGTTAGAGCTAAAATTAGCATGTTTAAAGTGATTTTCATGCTTCCAGGGGCTCGGGAAGTTAATTAAATACCATTTGGAGGCATTTAATGTTCGAGCAAAAACGGCTGATTTTCGACAAAAGAGATAACACCCCCCCATTACGTCATGCTTCAGAAATGTGGAAAATGGTCCGTTTTCAAATGTTTTATTTTTGAACGTCAGTTCACATTTGTAGGTGGATCATCAGTGTTAGAGCTAAAATTAGCATGTTTAAAGTGATTTTCATGCTTCCAGGGGCTCGGGAAGTTAATTAAATACCATTTGGAGGCATTTAATGTTCGAGCAAAAACGGCTGATTTTCGACAAAAGAGATAACACCCCCCCATTACGTCATGCTTCAGAAATGTGGAAAATGGTCCGTTTTCAAATGTTTTATTTTTGAACGTCAGTTCACATTTGTAGGTGGATCATCAGTGTTAGAGCTAAAATTAGCATGTTTAAAGTGATTTTCATGCTTCCAGGGGCCCAAAACACAAGATTTATGGAATGGTTAAAAGTGCATGAAAATGGCCAATTTACTCACTCTGAGTTCTCAAAAAGGGTTTCTTCACCCCGGGAAGTTAATTAAATACCATTTGGAGGCATTTAATGTTCGAGCAAAAACGGCTGATTTTCGACAAAAGAGATAACACCCCCCCCATTACGTCATGCTTCAGAAATGTGGAAAATGGTCCGTTTTCAAATGTTTTATTTTTGAACGTCAGTTCACATTTGTAGGTGGATCATCAGTGTTAGAGCTAAAATTAGCATGTTTAAAGTGATTTTCATGCTTCCAGGGGCTCGGGAAGTTAATTAAATACCATTTGGAGGCATTTAATGTTCGAGCAAAAACGGCTGATTTTCGACAAAAGAGATAACACCCCCCCATTACGTCATGCTTCAGAAATGTGGAAAATGGTCCGTTTTCAAATGTTTTATTTTTGAACGTCAGTTCACATTTGTAGGTGGATCATCAGTGTTAGAGCTAAAATTAGCATGTTTAAAGTGATTTTCATGCTTCCAGGGGCCCAAAACACAAGATTTATGGAATGGTTAAAAGTGCATGAAAATGGCCAATTTACTCACTCTGAGTTCTCAAAAAGGGTTTCTTCACCCCGGGAAGTTAATTAAATACCATTTGGAGGCATTTAATGTTCGAGCAAAAACGGCTGATTTTCGACAAAAGAGATAACACCCCCCCATTACGTCATGCTTCAGAAATGTGGAAAATGGTCCGTTTTCAAATGTTTTATTTTTGAACGTCAGTTCACATTTGTAGGTGGATCATCAGTGTTAGAGCTAAAATTAGCATGTTTAAAGTGATTTTCATGCTTCCAGGGGCCCAAAACACAAGATTTATGGAATGGTTAAAAGTGCATGAAAATGGCCAATTTACTCACTCTGAGTTCTCAAAAAGGGTTTCTTCACCCCGGGAAGTTAATTAAATACCATTTGGAGGCATTTAATGTTCGAGCAAAAACGGCTGATTTTCGACAAAAGAGAGAACACCCCCCCCATTACGTCATGCTTCAGAAATGTGGAAAATGGTCCGTTTTCAAATGTTTTATTTTTGAACGTCAGTTCACATTTGTAGGTGGATCATCAGTGTTAGAGCTAAAATTATAATGTTTAAAGTGATTTTCATGCTTCCAGGGGCTCGGGAAGTTAATTAAATACCATTTGGAGGCATTTAATGTTCGAGCAAAAACGGCTGATTTTCGACAAAAGAGATAACACCCCCCCATTACGTCATGCTTCAGAAATGTGGAAAATGGTCCGTTTTCAAATGTTTTATTTTTGAACGTCAGTTCACATTTGTAGGTGGATCATCAGTGTTAGAGCTAAAATTAGCATGTTTGAAGTGATTTTCATGCTTCCAGGGGCTCGGGAAGTTAATTAAATACCATTTGGAGGCATTTAATGTTCGAGCAAAAACGGCTGATTTTCGACAAAAGAGATAACACCCCCCCATTACGTCATGCTTCAGAAATGTGGAAAATGGTCCGTTTTCAAATGTTTTATTTTTGAACGTCAGTTCACATTTGTAGGTGGATCATCAGTGTTAGAGCTAAAATTAGCATGTTTAAAGTGATTTTCATGCTTCCAGGGGCTCGGGAAGTTAATTAAATACCATTTGGAGGCATTTAATGTTCGAGCAAAAACGGCTGATTTTCGACAAAAGAGATAACACCCCCCCATTACGTCATGCTTCAGAAATGTGGAAAATGGTCCGTTTTCAAATGTTTTATTTTTGAACGTCAGTTCACATTTGTAGGTGGATCATCAGTGTTAGAGCTAAAATTAGCATGTTTAAAGTGATTTTCATGCTTCCAGGGGCTCGGGAAGTTAATTAAATACCATTTGGAGGCATTTAATGTTCGAGCAAAAACGGCTGATTTTCGACAAAAGAGATAACACCCCCCCATTACGTCATGCTTCAGAAATGTGGAAAATGGTCCGTTTTCAAATGTTTTATTTTTGAACGTCAGTTCACATTTGTAGGTGGATCATCAGTGTTAGAGCTAAAATTAGCATGTTTAAAGTGATTTTCATGCTTCCAGGGGCTCGGGAAGTTAATTAAATACCATTTGGAGGCATTTAATGTTCGAGCAAAAACGGCTGATTTTCGACAAAAGAGATAACACCCCCCCATTACGTCATGCTTCAGAAATGTGGAAAATGGTCCGTTTTCAAATGTTTTATTTTTGAACGTCAGTTCACATTTGTAGGTGGATCATCAGTGTTAGAGCTAAAATTAGCATGTTTAAAGTGATTTTCATGCTTCCAGGGGCTCGGGAAGTTAATTAAATACCATTTGGAGGCATTTAATGTTCGAGCAAAAACGGCTGATTTTCGACAAAAGAGATAACACCCCCCCATTACGTCATGCTTCAGAAATGTGGAAAATGGTCCGTTTTCAAATGTTTTATTTTTGAACATCAGTTCACATTTGTAGGTGGATCATCAGTGTTAGAGCTAAAATTAGCATGTTTAAAGTGATTTTCATGCTTCCAGGGGCCCAAAACACAAGATTTATGGAATGGTTAAAAGTGCATGAAAATGGCCAATTTACTCACTCTGAGTTCTCAAAAAGGGTTTCTTCACCCCGGGAAGTTAATTAAATACCATTTGGAGGCATTTAATGTTCCAGCAAAAACGGCTGATTTTCGACAAAAGAGATAACACCCCCCCATTACGTCATGCTTCAGAAATGTGGAAAATGGTCCGTTTTCAAATGTTTTATTTTTGAACGTCAGTTCACATTTGTAGGTGGATCATCAGTGTTAGAGCTAAAATTAGCATGTTTAAAGTGATTTTCATGCTTCCAGGGGCTCGGGAAGTTAATTAAATACCATTTGGAGGCATTTAATGTTCGAGCAAAAACGGCTGATTTTCGACAAAAGAGATAACACCCCCCCATTACGTCATGCTTCAGAAATGTGGAAAATGGTCCGTTTTCAAATGTTTTATTTTTGAACGTCAGTTCACATTTGTAGGTGGATCATCAGTGTTAGAGCTAAAATTAGCATGTTTAAAGTGATTTTCATGCTTCCAGGGGCCCAAAACACAAGATTTATGGAATGGTTAAAAGTGCATGAAAATGGCCAATTTACTCACTCTGAGTTCTCAAAAAGGGTTTCTTCACCCCGGGAAGTTAATTAAATACCATTTGGAGGCATTTAATGTTCGAGCAAAAACGGCTGATTTTCGACAAAAGAGATAACACCCCCCCATTACGTCATGCTTCAGAAATGTGGAAAATGGTCCGTTTTCAAATGTTTTATTTTTGAACGTCAGTTCACATTTGTAGGTGGATCATCAGTGTTAGAGCTAAAATTAGCATGTTTAAAGTGATTTTCATGCTTCCAGGGGCCCAAAACACAAGATTTATGGAATGGTTAAAAGTGCATGAAAATGGCCAATTTACTCACTCTGAGTTCTCAAAAAGGGTTTCTTCACCCCGGGAAGTTAATTAAATACCATTTGGAGGCATTTAATGTTCGAGCAAAAACGGCTGATTTTCGACAAAAGAGATAACACCCCCCCATTACGTCATGCTTCAGAAATGTGGAAAATGGTCCGTTTTCAAATGTTTTATTTTTGAACGTCAGTTCACATTTGTAGGTGGATCATCAGTGTTAGAGCTAAAATTAGCATGTTTAAAGTGATTTTCATGCTTCCAGGGGCTCGGGAAGTTAATTAAATACCATTTGGAGGCATTTAATGTTCGAGCAAAAACGGCTGATTTTCGACAAAAGAGATAACACCCCCCCATTACGTCATGCTTCAGAAATGTGGAAAATGGTCAGTTTTCAAATGTTTTATTTTTGAACGTCAGTTCACATTTGTAGGTGGATCATCAGTGTTAGAGCTAAAATTAGCATGTTTAAAGTGATTTTCATGCTTCCAGGGGCTCGGGAAGTTAATTAAATACCATTTGGAGGCATTTAATGTTCGAGCAAAAACGGCTGATTTTCGACAAAAGAGATAACACCCCCCCATTACGTCATGCTTCAGAAATGTGGAAAATGGTCCGTTTTCAAATGTTTTATTTTTGAACGTCAGTTCACATTTGTAGGTGGATCATCAGTGTTAGAGCTAAAATTAGCATGTTTAAAGTGATTTTCATGCTTCCAGGGGCTCGGGAAGTTAATTAAATACCATTTGGAGGCATTTAATGTTCGAGCAAAAACGGCTGATTTTCGACAAAAGAGATAACACCCCCCCATTACGTCATGCTTCAGAAATGTGGAAAATGGTCCGTTTTCAAATGTTTTATTTTTGAACGTCAGTTCACATTTGTAGGTGGATCATCAGTGTTAGAGCTAAAATTAGCATGTTTAAAGTGATTTTCATGCTTCCAGGGGCCCAAAACACAAGATTTATGGAATGGTTAAAAGTGCATGAAAATGGCCAATTTACTCACTCTGAGTTCTCAAAAAGGGTTTCTTCACCCCGGGAAGTTAATTAAATACCATTTGGAGGCATTTAATGTTCGAGCAAAAACGGCTGATTTTCGACAAAAGAGATAACACCCCCCCATTACGTCATGCTTCAGAAATGTGGAAAATGGTCCGTTTTCAAATGTTTTATTTTTGAACGTCAGTTCACATTTGTAGGTGGATCATCAGTGTTAGAGCTAAAATTAGCATGTTTAAAGTGATTTTCATGCTTCCAGGGGCTCGGGAAGTTAATTAAATACCATTTGGAGGCATTTAATGCTCGAGCAAAAACGGCTGATTTTCGACAAAAGAGATAACACCCCCCCATTGCGTCATGCTTCAGAAATGTGGAAAATGGTCCGTTTTCAAATGTTTTATTTTTGAACGTCAGTTCACATTTGTAGGTGGATCATCAGTGTTAGAGCTAAAATTAGCATGTTTAAAGTGATTTTCATGCTTCCAGGGGCTCGGGAAGTTAATTAAATACCATTTGGAGGCATTTAATGTTCGAGCAAAAACGGCTGATTTTCGACAAAAGAGATAACACCCCCCCATTACGTCATGCTTCAGAAATGTGGAAAATGGTCCGTTTTCAAATGTTTTATTTTTGAACGTCAGTTCACATTTGTAGGTGGATCATCAGTGTTAGAGCTAAAATTAGCATGTTTAAAGTGATTTTCATGCTTCCAGGGGCTCGGGAAGTTAATTAAATACCATTTGGAGGCATTTAATGCTCGAGCAAAAACGGCTGATTTTCGACAAAAGAGATAACACCCCCCCATTACGTCATGCTTCAGAAATGTGGAAAATGGTCCGTTTTCAAATGTTTTATTTTTGAACGTCAGTTCACATTTGTAGGTGGATCATCAGTGTTAGAGCTAAAATTAGCATGTTTAAAGTGATTTTCATGCTTCCAGGGGCTCGGGAAGTTAATTAAATACCATTTGGAGGCATTTAATGTTCGAGCAAAAACGGCTGATTTTCGACAAAAGAGATAACACCCCCCCATTACGTCATGCTTCAGAAATGTGGAAAATGGTCCGTTTTCAAATGTTTTTTTTTTGAACGTCAGTTCACATTTGTAGGTGGATCATCAGTGTTAGAGCTAAAATTAGCATGTTTAAAGTGATTTTCATGCTTCCAGGGGCTCGGGAAGTTAATTAAATACCATTTGGAGGCATTTAATGTTCGAGCAAAAACGGCTGATTTTCGACAAAAGAGATAACACCCCCCCCATTACGTCATGCTTCAGAAATGTGGAAAATGGTCCGTTTTCAAATGTTTTATTTTTGAACGTCAGTTCACATTTGTAGGTGGATCATCAGTGTTAGAGCTAAAATTAGCATGTTTAAAGTGATTTTCATGCTTCCAGGGGCCCAAAACACAAGATTTATGGAATGGTTAAAAGTGCATGAAAATGGCCAATTTACTCACTCTGAGTTCTCAAAAAGGGTTTCTTCACCCCGGGAAGTTAATTAAATACCATTTGGAGGCATTTAATGTTCAAACAAAAACGGCTCATTTTCGACAAAAGAGATAACACCCCCCCATTACGTCATGCTTCAGAAATGTGGAAAATGGTCCGTTTTCAAATGTTTTATTTTTGAACGTCAGTTCACATTTGTAGGTGGATCATCAGTGTTAGAGCTAAAATTAGCATGTTTAAAGTGATTTTCATGCTTCCAGGGGCTCGGGAAGTTAATTAAATACCATTTGGAGGCATTTAATGTTCGAGCAAAAACGGCTGATTTTCGACAAAAGAGATAACACCCCCCCATTACGTCATGCTTCAGAAATGTGGAAAATGGTCCGTTTTCAAATGTTTTATTTTTGAACGTCAGTTCACATTTGTAGGTGGATCATCAGTGTTAGAGCTAAAATTAGCATGTTTAAAGTGATTTTCATGCTTCCAGGGGCCCAAAACACAAGATTTATGGAATGGTTAAAAGTGCATGAAAATGGCCAATTTACTCACTCTGAGTTCTCAAAAAGGGTTTCTTCACCCCGGGAAGTTAATTAAATACCATTTGGAGGCATTTAATGTTCGAGCAAAAACGGCTGATTTTCGACAAAAGAGATAACACCCCCCCATTACGTCATGCTTCAGAAATGTGGAAAATGGTCCGTTTTCAAATGTTTTATTTTTGAACGTCAGTTCACATTTGTAGGTGGATCATCAGTGTTAGAGCTAAAATTAGCATGTTTAAAGTGATTTTCATGCTTCCAGGGGCCCAAAACACAAGATTTATGGAATGGTTAAAAGTGCATGAAAATGGCCAATTTACTCACTCTGAGTTCTCAAAAAGGGTTTCTTCACCCCGGGAAGTTAATTAAATACCATTTGGAGGCATTTAATGTTCGAGCAAAAACGGCTGATTTTCGACAAAAGAGATAACACCCCCCCATTACGTCATGCTTCAGAAATGTGGAAAATGGTCCGTTTTCAAATGTTTTATTTTTGAACGTCAGTTCACATTTGTAGGTGGATCATCAGTGTTAGAGCTAAAATTAGCATGTTTAAAGTGATTTTCATGCTTCCAGGGGCTCGGGAAGTTAATTAAATACCATTTGGAGGCATTTAATGTTCGAGCAAAAACGGCTGATTTTCGACAAAAGAGATAACACCCCCCCATTACGTCATGCTTCAGAAATGTGGAAAATGGTCCGTTTTCAAATGTTTTATTTTTGAACGTCAGTTCACATTTGTAGGTGGATCATCAGTGTTAGAGCTAAAATTAGCATGTTTAAAGTGATTTTCATGCTTCCAGGGGCTCGGGAAGTTAATTAAATACCATTTGGAGGCATTTAATGTTCGAGCAAAAACGGCTGATTTTCGACAAAAGAGATAACACCCCCCCATTACGTCATGCTTCAGAAATGTGGAAAATGGTCCGTTTTCAAATGTTTTATTTTTGAACGTCAGTTCACATTTGTAGGTGGATCATCAGTGTTAGAGCTAAAATTAGCATGTTTAAAGTGATTTTCATGCTTCCAGGGGCTCGGGAAGTTAATTAAATACCATTTGGAGGCATTTAATGTTCGAGCAAAAACGGCTGATTTTCGACAAAAGAGATAACACCCCCCCATTACGTCATGCTTTAGAAATGTGGAAAATGGTCCGTTTTCAAATGTTTTATTTTTGAACGTCAGTTCACATTTGTAGGTGGATCATCAGTGTTAGAGCTAAAATTAGCATGTTTAAAGTGATTTTCATGCTTCCAGGGGCCCAAAACACAAGATTTATGGAATGGTTAAAAGTGCATGAAAATGGCCAATTTACTCACTCTGAGTTCTCAAAAAGGGTTTCTTCACCCCGGGAAGTTAATTAAATACCATTTGGAGGCATTTAATGTTCGAGCAAAAACGGCTGATTTTCGACAAAAGAGATAACACCCCCCATTACGTCATGCTTCAGAAATGTGGAAAATGGTCCGTTTTCAAATGTTTTATTTTTGAACGTCAGTTCACATTTGTAGGTGGATCATCAGTGTTAGAGCTAAAATTAGCATGTTTAAAGTGATTTTCATGCTTCCAGGGGCTCGGGAAGTTAATTAAATACCATTTGGAGGCATTTAATGTTCGAGCAAAAACGGCTGATTTTCGACAAAAGAGATAACACCCCCCCATTACGTCATGCTTCAGAAATGTGGAAAATGGTCCGTTTTCAAATGTTTTATTTTTGAACGTCAGTTCACATTTGTAGGTGGATCATCAGTGTTAGAGCTAAAATTAGCATGTTTAAAGTGATTTTCATGCTTCCAGGGGCTCGGGAAGTTAATTAAATACCATTTGGAGGCATTTAATGTTCGAGCAAAAACGGCTGATTTTCGACAAAAGAGATAACACCCCCCCATTACGTCATGCTTCAGAAATGTGGAAAATGGTCCGTTTTCAAATGTTTTATTTTTGAACGTCAGTTCACATTTGTAGGTGGATCATCAGTGTTAGAGCTAAAATTAGCATGTTTAAAGTGATTTTCATGCTTCCAGGGGCCCAAAACACAAGATTTATGGAATGGTTAAAAGTGCATGAAAATGGCCAATTTACTCACTCTGAGTTCTCAAAAAGGGTTTCTTCACCCCGGGAAGTTAATTAAATACCATTTGGAGGCATTTAATGTTCGAGCAAAAACGGCTGATTTTCGACAAAAGAGATAACACCCCCCCATTACGTCATGCTTCAGAAATGTGGAAAATGGTCCGTTTTCAAATGTTTTATTTTTGAACGTCAGTTCACATTTGTAGGTGGATCATCAGTGTTAGAGCTAAAATTAGCATGTTTAAAGTGATTTTCATGCTTCCAGGGGCTCGGGAAGTTAATTAAATACCATTTGGAGGCATTTAATGTTCGAGCAAAAACGGCTGATTTTCGACAAAAGAGATAACACCCCCCCATTACGTCATGCTTCAGAAATGTGGAAAATGGTCCGTTTTCAAATGTTTTATTTTTGAACGTCAGTTCACATTTGTAGGTGGATCATCAGTGTTAGAGCTAAAATTAGCATGTTTAAAGTGATTTTCATGCTTCCAGGGGCCCAAAACACAAGATTTATGGAATGGTTAAAAGTGCATGAAAATGGCCAATTTACTCACTCTGAGTTCTCAAAAAGGGTTTCTTCACCCCGGGAAGTTAATTAAATACCATTTGGAGGCATTTAATGTTCGAGCAAAAACGGCTGATTTTCGACAAAAGAGATAACACCCCCCCATTACGTCATGCTTCAGAAATGTGGAAAATGGTCCGTTTTCAAATGTTTTATTTTTGAACGTCAGTTCACATTTGTAGGTGGATCATCAGTGTTAGAGCTAAAATTAGCATGTTTAAAGTGATTTTCATGCTTCCAGGGGCCCAAAACACAAGATTTATGGAATGGTTAAAAGTGCATGAAAATGGCCAATTTACTCACTCTGAGTTCTCAAAAAGGGTTTCTTCACCCCGGGAAGTTAATTAAATACCATTTGGAGGCATTTAATGTTCGAGCAAAAACGGCTGATTTTCGACAAAAGAGATAACACCCCCCCCATTACGTCATGCTTCAGAAATGTGGAAAATGGTCCGTTTTCAAATGTTTTATTTTTGAACGTCAGTTCACATTTGTAGGTGGATCATCAGTGTTAGAGCTAAAATTATAATGTTTAAAGTGATTTTCATGCTTCCAGGGGCTCGGGAAGTTAATTAAATACCATTTGGAGGCATTTAATGTTCGAGCAAAAACGGCTGATTTTCGACAAAAGAGATAACACCCCCCCATTACGTCATGCTTCAGAAATGTGGAAAATGGTCCGTTTTCAAATGTTTTATTTTTGAACGTCAGTTCACATTTGTAGGTGGATCATCAGTGTTAGAGCTAAAATTAGCATGTTTCAAGTGATTTTCATGCTTCCAGGGGCTCGGGAAGTTAATTAAATACCATTTGGAGGCATTTAATGTTCAAGCAAAAACGGCTGATTTTCGACAAAAGAGATAACACCCCCCCATTACGTCATGCTTCAGAAATGTGGAAAATGGTCCGTTTTCAAATGTTTTATTTTTGAACGTCAGTTCACATTTGTAGGTGGATCATCAGTGTTAGAGCTAAAATTAGCATGTTTAAAGTGATTTTCATGCTTCCAGGGGCTCGGGAAGTTAATTAAATACCATTTGGAGGCATTTAATGTTCGAGCAAAAACGGCTGATTTTCGACAAAAGAGATAACACCCCCCCATTACGTCATGCTTCAGAAATGTGGAAAATGGTCCGTTTTCAAATGTTTTATTTTTGAACGTCAGTTCACATTTGTAGGTGGATCATCAGTGTTAGAGCTAAAATTAGCATGTTTAAAGTGATTTTCATGCTTCCAGAGGCTCGGGAAGTTAATTAAATACCATTTGGAGGCATTT
Organism: Lissotriton vulgaris; assembly: GCF_964263255.1. Lineage (NCBI taxonomy): Eukaryota > Metazoa > Chordata > Amphibia > Caudata > Salamandridae > Lissotriton > Lissotriton vulgaris. The sequence continues at coordinate 66,784 of NW_028246522.1, forward strand.
AATGTTCGAGCAAAAACGGCTGATTTTCGACAAAAGAGATAACACCCCCCCATTACGTCATGCTTCAGAAATGTGGAAAATGGTCCGTTTTCAAATGTTTTATTTTTGAACGTCAGTTCACATTTGTAGGTGGATCATCAGTGTTAGAGCTAAAATTAGCATGTTTAAAGTGATTTTCATGCTTCCAGGGGCTCGGGAAGTTAATTAAATACCATTTGGAGGCATTTAATGTTCGAGCAAAAACGGCTGATTTTCGACAAAAGAGATAACACCCCCCCATTACGTCATGCTTCAGAAATGTGGAAAATGGTCCGTTTTCAAATGTTTTATTTTTGAACGTCAGTTCACATTTGTAGGTGGATCATCAGTGTTAGAGCTAAAATTAGCATGTTTAAAGTGATTTTCATGCTTCCAGGGGCTCGGGAAGTTAATTAAATACCATTTGGAGGCATTTAATGTTCGAGCAAAAACGGCTGATTTTCGACAAAAGAGATAACACCCCCCCATTACGTCATGCTTCAGAAATGTGGAAAATGGTCCGTTTTCAAATGTTTTATTTTTGAACATCAGTTCACATTTGTAGGTGGATCATCAGTGTTAGAGCTAAAATTAGCATGTTTAAAGTGATTTTCATGCTTCCAGGGGCCCAAAACACAAGATTTATGGAATGGTTAAAAGTGCATGAAAATGGCCAATTTACTCACTCTGAGTTCTCAAAAAGGGTTTCTTCACCCCGGGAAGTTAATTAAATACCATTTGGAGGCATTTAATGTTCGAGCAAAAACGGCTGATTTTCGACAAAAGAGATAACACCCCCCCATTACGTCATGCTTCAGAAATGTGGAAAATGGTCCGTTTTCAAATGTTTTATTTTTGAACGTCAGTTCACATTGTAGGTGGATCATCAGTGTTAGAGCTAAAATTAGCATGTTTAAAGTGATTTTCATGCTTCCAGGGGCTCGGGAAGTTAATTAAATACCATTTGGAGGCATTTAATGTTCGAGCAAAAACGGCTGATTTTCGACAAAAGAGATAACACCCCCCCATTACGTCATGCTTCAGAAATGTGGAAAATGGTCCGTTTTCAAATGTTTTATTTTTGAACGTCAGTTCACATTTGTAGGTGGATCATCAGTGTTAGAGCTAAAATTAGCATGTTTAAAGTGATTTTCATGCTTCCAGAGGCTCGGGAAGTTAATTAAATACCATTTGGAGGCATTTAATGTTCGAGCAAAAACGGCTGATTTTCGACAAAAGAGATAACACCCCCCCATTACGTCATGCTTCAGAAATGTGGAAAATGGTCCGTTTTCAAATGTTTTATTTTTGAACGTCAGTTCACATTTGTAGGTGGATCATCAGTGTTAGAGCTAAAATTAGCATGTTTAAAGTGATTTTCATGCTTCCAGGGGCTCGGGAAGTTAATTAAATACCATTTGGAGGCATTTAATGTTCGAGCAAAAACGGCTGATTTTCGACAAAAGAGATAACACCCCCCCATTACGTCATGCTTCAGAAATGTGGAAAATGGTCCGTTTTCAAATGTTTTATTTTTGAACGTCAGTTCACATTTGTAGGTGGATCATCAGTGTTAGAGCTAAAATTAGCATGTTTAAAGTGATTTTCATGCTTCCAGGGGCTCGGGAAGTTAATTAAATACCATTTGGAGGCATTTAATGTTCGAGCAAAAACGGCTGATTTTCGACAAAAGAGATAACACCCCCCCATTACGTCATGCTTCAGAAATGTGGAAAATGGTCCGTTTTCAAATGTTTTATTTTTGAACATCAGTTCACATTTGTAGGTGGATCATCAGTGTTAGAGCTAAAATTAGCATGTTTAAAGTGATTTTCATGCTTTCAGGGGCCCAAAACACAAGATTTATGGAATGGTTAAAAGTGCATGAAAATGGCCAATTTACTCACTCTGAGTTCTCAAAAAGGGTTTCTTCACCCCGGGAAGTTAATTAAATACCATTTGGAGGCATTTAATGTTCGAGCAAAAACGGCTGATTTTCGACAAAAGAGATAACACCCCCCCATTACGTCATGCTTCAGAAATGTGGAAAATGGTCCGTTTTCAAATGTTTTATTTTTGAACGTCAGTTCACATTTGTAGGTGGATCATCAGTGTTAGAGCTAAAATTAGCATGTTTAAAGTGATTTTCATGCTTCCAGGGGCCCAAAACACAAGATTTATGGAATGGTTAAAAGTGCATGAAAATGGCCAATTTACTCACTCTGAGTTCTCAAAAAGGGTTTCTTCACCCCGGGAAGTTAATTAAATACCATTTGGAGGCATTTAATGTTCGAGCAAAAACGGCTGATTTTCGACAAAAGAGATAACACCCCCCCATTACGTCATGCTTCAGAAATGTGGAAAATGGTCCGTTTTCAAATGTTTTATTTTTGAACGTCAGTTCACATTTGTAGGTGGATCATCAGTGTTAGAGCTAAAATTAGCATGTTTAAAGTGATTTTCATGCTTCCAGGGGCCCAAAACACAAGATTTATGGAATGGTTAAAAGTGCATGAAAATGGCCAATTTACTCACTCTGAGTTCTCAAAAAGGGTTTCTTCACCCCGGGAAGTTAATTAAATACCATTTGGAGGCATTTAATGTTCGAGCAAAAACGGCTGATTTTCGACAAAAGAGATAACACCCCCCCATTACGTCATGCTTCAGAAATGTGGAAAATGGTCCGTTTTCAAATGTTTTATTTTTGAACGTCAGTTCACATTTGTAGGTGGATCATCAGTGTTAGAGCTAAAATTAGCATGTTTAAAGTGATTTTCATGCTTCCAGGGGCTCGGGAAGTTAATTAAATACCATTTTGAGGCATTTAATGTTCGAGCAAAAACGGCTGATTTTCGACAAAAGAGATAACACCCCCCCATTACGTCATGCTTCAGAAATGTGGAAAATGGTCCGTTTTCAAATGTTTTATTTTTGAACGTCAGTTCACATTTGTAGGTGGATCATCAGTGTTAGAGCTAAAATTAGCATGTTTAAAGTGATTTTCATGCTTCCAGGGGCTCGGGAAGTTAATTAAATACCATTTGGAGGCATTTAATGTTCGAGCAAAAACGGCTGATTTTCGACAAAAGAGATAACACCCCCCCATTACGTCATGCTTCAGAAATGTGGAAAATGGTCCGTTTTCAAATGTTTTATTTTTGAACGTCAGTTCACATTTGTAGGTGGATCATCAGTGTTAGAGCTAAAATTAGCATGTTTAAAGTGATTTTCATGCTTCCAGGGGCCCAAAACACAAGATTTATGGAATGGTTAAAAGTGCATGAAAATGGCCAATTTACTCACTCTGAGTTCTCAAAAAGGGTTTCTTCACCCCGGGAAGTTAATTAAATACCATTTGGAGGCATTTAATGTTCGAGCAAAAACGGCTGATTTTCGACAAAAGAGATAACACCCCCCCATTACGTCATGCTTCAGAAATGTGGAAAATGGTCCGTTTTCAAATGTTTTATTTTTGAACGTCAGTTCACATTTGTAGGTGGATCATCAGTGTTAGAGCTAAAATTAGCATGTTTAAAGTGATTTTCATGCTTCCAGGGGCTCGGGAAGTTAATTAAATACCATTTGGAGGCATTTAATGTTCGAGCAAAAACGGCTGATTTTCGACAAAAGAGATAACACCCCCCCATTACGTCATGCTTCAGAAATGTGGAAAATGGTCCGTTTTCAAATGTTTTATTTTTGAACGTCAGTTCACATTTGTAGGTGGATCATCAGTGTTAGAGCTAAAATTAGCATGTTTAAAGTGATTTTCATGCTTCCAGGGGCTCGGGAAGTTAATTAAATACCATTTGGAGGCATTTAATGTTCGAGCAAAAACGGCTGATTTTCGACAAAAGAGATAACACCCCCCCATTACGTCATGCTTCAGAAATGTGGAAAATGGTCCGTTTTCAAATGTTTTATTTTTGAACGTCAGTTCACATTTGTAGGTGGATCATCAGTGTTAGAGCTAAAATTAGCATGTTTAAAGTGATTTTCATGCTTCCAGGGGCCCAAAACACAAGATTTATGGAATGGTTAAAAGTGCATGAAAATGGCCAATTTACTCACTCTGAGTTCTCAAAAAGGGTTTCTTCACCCCGGGAAGTTAATTAAATACCATTTGGAGGCATTTAATGTTCGAGCAAAAACGGCTGATTTTCGACAAAAGAGATAACACCCCCCCATTACGTCATGCTTCAGAAATGTGGAAAATGGTCCGTTTTCAAATGTTTTATTTTTGAACGTCAGTTCACATTTGTAGGTGGATCATCAGTGTTAGAGCTAAAATTAGCATGTTTAAAGTGATTTTCATGCTTCCAGGGGCTCAGGAAGTTAATTAAATACCATTTGGAGGCATTTAATGTTCGAGCAAAAACGGCTGATTTTCGACAAAAGAGATAACACCCCCCCATTACGTCATGCTTCAGAAATGTGGAAAATGGTCCGTTTTCAAATGTTTTATTTTTGAACGTCAGTTCACATTTGTAGGTGGATCATCAGTGTTAGAGCTCAAATTAGCATGTTTAAAGTGATTTTCATGCTTCCAGGGGCCCAAAACACAAGATTTATGGAATGGTTAAAAGTGCATGAAAATGGCCAATTTACTCACTCTGAGTTCTCAAAAAGGGTTTCTTCACCCCGGGAAGTTAATTAAATACCATTTGGAGGCATTTAATGTTCGAGCAAAAACGGCTGATTTTCGACAAAAGAGATAACACCCCCCCATTACGTCATGCTTCAGAAATGTGGAAAATGGTCCGTTTTCAAATGTTTTATTTTTGAACGTCAGTTCACATTTGTAGGTGGATCATCAGTGTTAGAGCTAAAATTAGCATGTTTAAAGTGATTTTCATGCTTCCAGGGGCTCGGGAAGTTAATTAAATACCATTTGGAGGCATTTAATGTTCGAGCAAAAACGGCTGATTTTCGACAAAAGAGATAACACCCCCCCATTACGTCATGCTTCAGAAATGTGGAAAATGGTCCGTTTTCAAATGTTTTATTTTTGAACGTCAGTTCACATTTGTAGGTGGATCATCAGTGTTAGAGCTAAAATTAGCATGTTTAAAGTGATTTTCATGCTTCCAGGGGCTCGGGAAGTTAATTAAATACCATTTGGAGGCATTTAATGTTCGAGCAAAAACGGCTGATTTTCGACAAAAGAGATAACACCCCCCCCATTACGTCATGCTTCAGAAATGTTGAAAATGGTCCGTTTTCAAATGTTTTATTTTTGAACGTCAGTTCACATTTGTAGGTGGATCATCAGTGTTAGAGCTAAAATTAGCATGTTTAAAGTGATTTTCATGCTTCCAGGGGCCCAAAACACAAGATTTATGGAATGGTTAAAAGTGCATGAAAATGGCCAATTTACTCACTCTGAGTTCTCAAAAAGGGTTTCTTCACCCCGGGAAGTTAATTAAATACCATTTGGAGGCATTTAATGTTCGAGCAAAAACGGCTGATTTTCGACAAAAGAGATAACACCCCCCCATTACGTCATGCTTCAGAAATGTGGAAAATGGTCCGTTTTCAAATGTTTTATTTTTGAACGTCAGTTCACATTTGTAGGTGGATCATCAGTGTTAGAGCTAAAATTAGCATGTTTAAAGTGATTTTCATGCTTCCAGGGGCTCGGGAAGTTAATTAAATACCATTTGGAGGCATTTAATGTTCGAGCAAAAACGTCTGATTTTCGACAAAAGAGATAACACCCCCCCATTACGTCATGCTTCAGAAATGTGGAAAATGGTCCGTTTTCAAATGTTTTATTTTTGAACGTCAGTTCACATTTGTAGGTGGATCATCAGTGTTAGAGCTAAAATTAGCATGTTTAAAGTGATTTTCATGCTTCCAGGGGCTCGGGAAGTTAATTAAATACCATTTGGAGGCATTTAATGTTCGAGCAAAAACGGCTGATTTTCGACAAAAGAGATAACACCCCCCCATTACGTCATGCTTCAGAAATGTGGAAAATGGTCCGTTTTCAAATGTTTTATTTTTGAACGTCAGTTCACATTTGTAGGTGGATCATCAGTGTTAGAGCTAAAATTAGCATGTTTAAAGTGATTTTCATGCTTCCAGGGGCTCGGGAAGTTAATTAAATACCATTTGGAGGCATTTAATGTTCGAGCAAAAACGGCTGATTTTCGACAAAAGAGATAACACCCCCCCATTACGTCATGCTTCAGAAATGTGGAAAATGGTCCGTTTTCAAATGTTTTATTTTTGAACGTCAGTTCACATTTGTAGGTGGATCATCAGTGTTAGAGCTAAAATTAGCATGTTTAAAGTGATTTTCATGCTTCCAGGGGCTCGGGAAGTTAATTAAATACCATTTGGAGGCATTTAATGTTCGAGCAAAAACGGCTGATTTTCGACAAAAGAGATAACACCCCCCCATTACGTCATGCTTCAGAAATGTGGAAAATGGTCCGTTTTCAAATGTTTTATTTTTGAACGTCAGTTCACATTTGTAGGTGGATCATCAGTGTTAGAGCTAAAATTAGCATGTTTAAAGTGATTTTCATGCTTCCAGGGGCTCGGGAAGTTAATTAAATACCATTTGGAGGCATTTAATGTTCGAGCAAAAACGGCTGATTTTCGACAAAAGAGATAACACCCCCCCATTACGTCATGCTTCAGAAATGTGGAAAATGGTCCGTTTTCAAATGTTTTATTTTTGAACGTCAGTTCACATTTGTAGGTGGATCATCAGTGTTAGAGCTAAAATTAGCATGTTTAAAGTGATTTTCATGCTTCCAGGGGCCCAAAACACAAGATTTATGGAATGGTTAAAAGTGCATGAAAATGGCCAATTTACTCACTCTGAGTTCTCAAAAAGGGTTTCTTCACCCCGGGAAGTTAATTAAATACCATTTGGAGGCATTTAATGTTCGAGCAAAAACGGCTGATTTTCGACAAAAGAGATAACACCCCCCCATTACGTCATGCTTCAGAAATGTGGAAAATGGTCCGTTTTCAAATGTTTTATTTTTGAACGTCAGTTCACATTTGTAGGTGGATCATCAGTGTTAGAGCTAAAATTAGCATGTTTAAAGTGATTTTCATGCTTCCAGGGGCCCAAAACACAAGATTTATGGAATGGTTAAAAGTGCATGAAAATGGCCAATTTACTCACTCTGAGTTCTCAAAAAGGGTTTCTTCACCCCGGGAAGTTAATTAAATACCATTTGGAGGCATTTAATGTTCGAGCAAAAACGGCTGATTTTCGACAAAAGAGATAACACCCCCCCATTACGTCATGCTTCAGAAATGTGGAAAATGGTCCGTTTTCAAATGTTTTATTTTTGAACGTCAGTTCACATTTGTAGGTGGATCATCAGTGTTAGAGCTAAAATTATCATGTTTAAAGTGATTTTCATGCTTCCAGGGGCCCAAAACACAAGATTTATGGAATGGTTAAAAGTGCATGAAAATGGCCAATTTACTCACTCTGAGTTCTCAAAAAGGGTTTCTTCACCCCGGGAAGTTAATTAAATACCATTTGGAGGCATTTAATGTTCGAGCAAAAACTGCTGATTTTCGACAAAAGAGATAACACCCCCCCATTACGTCATGCTTCAGAAATGTGGAAAATGGTCCGTTTTCAAATGTTTTATTTTTGAACGTCAGTTCACATTTGTAGGTGGATCATCAGTGTTAGAGCTAAAATTAGCATGTTTAAAGTGATTTGCTTCCGGGGGCCCAAAACACAAGATTTATGGAATGGTTAAAAGTGCATGAAAATGGCCAATTTACTCACTCTGAGTTCTCAAAAAGGGTTTCTTCACCCCGGGAAGTTAATTAAATACCATTTGGAGGCATTTAATGTTCGAGCAAAAACGGCTGATTTTCGACAAAAGAGATAACACCCCCCCATTACGTCATGCTTCAGAAATGTGGAAAATGGTCCGTTTTCAAATGTTTTATTTTTGAACGTCAGTTCACATTTGTAGGTGGATCATCAGTGTTAGAGCTAAAATTAGCATGTTTAAAGTGATTTTCATGCTTCCAGGGGCTCGGGAAGTTGATTAAATACCATTTGGAGGCATTTAATGTTCGAGCAAAAACGGCTGATTTTCGACAAAAGAGATAACACCCCCCCATTACGTCATGCTTCAGAAATGTGGAAAATGGTCCGTTTTCAAATGTTTTATTTTTGAACGTCAGTTCACATTTGTAGGTGGATCATCAGTGTTAGAGCTAAAATTAGCATGTTTAAAGTGATTTTCATGCTTCCAGGGGCCCAAAACACAAGATTTATGGAATGGTTAAAAGTGCATGAAAATGGCCAATTTACTCACTCTGAGTTCTCAAAAAGGGTTTCTTCACCCCGGGAAGTTAATTAAATACCATTCGGAGGCATTTAATGTTCGAGCAAAAACGGCTGATTTTCAACAAAAGAGATAACACCCCCCCATTACGTCATGCTTCAGAAATGTGGAAAATGGTCCGTTTTCAAATGTTTTATTTTTGAACGTCAGTTCACATTTGTAGGTGGATCATCAGTGTTAGAGCTAAAATTAGCATGTTTAAAGTGATTTTCATGCTTCCAGGGGCTCGGGAAGTTAATTAAATACCATTTGGAGGCATTTAATGTTCGAGCAAAAACGGCTGATTTTCGACAAAAGAGATAACACCCCCCCATTACGTCATGCTTCAGAAATGTGGAAAATGGTCCGTTTTCAAATGTTTTATTTTTGAACGTCAGTTCACATTTGTAGGTGGATCATCAGTGTTAGAGCTAAAATTAGCATGTTTAAAGTGATTTTCATGCTTCCAGGGGCTCGGGAAGTTAATTAAATACCATTTGGAGGCATTTAATGTTCGAGCAAAAACGGCTGATTTTCGACAAAAGAGATAACACCCCCCCATTACGTCATGCTTCAGAAATGTGGAAAATGGTCCGTTTTCAAATGTTTTATTTTTGAACGTCAGTTCACATTTGTAGGTGGATCATCAGTGTTAGAGCTAAAATTAGCATGTTTAAAGTGATTTTCATGCTTCCAGGGGCTCGGGAAGTTAATTAAATACCATTTGGAGGCATTTAATGTTCGAGCAAAAACGGCTGATTTTCGACAAAAGAGATAACACCCCCCCATTACGTCATGCTTCAGAAATGTGGAAAATGGTCCGTTTTCAAATGTTTTATTTTTGAACGTCAGTTCACATTTGTAGGTGGATCATCAGTGTTAGAGCTAAAATTAGCATGTTTAAAGTGATTTTCATGCTTCCAGGGGCTCGGGAAGTTAATTAAATACCATTTGGAGGCATTTAATGTTCGAGCAAAAACGGCTGATTTTCGACAAAAGAGATAACACCCCCCCATTACGTCATGCTTCAGAAATGTGGAAAATGGTCCGTTTTCAAATGTTTTATTTTTGAACGTCAGTTCACATTTGTAGGTGGATCATCAGTGTTAGAGCTAAAATTAGCATGTTTAAAGTGATTTTCATGCTTCCAGGGGCTCGGGAAGTTAATTAAATACCATTTGGAGGCATTTAATGTTCGAGCAAAAACGGCTGATTTTCGACAAAAGAGATAACACCCCCCCATTACGTCATGCTTCAGAAATGTGGAAAATGGTCCGTTTTCAAATGTTTTATTTTTGAACGTCAGTTCACATTTGTAGGTGGATCATCAGTGTTAGAGCTAAAATTAGCATGTTTAAAGTGATTTTCATGCTTCCAGGGGCTCGGGAAGTTAATTAAATACCATTTGGAGGCATTTAATGTTCGAGCAAAAACGGCTGATTTTCGACAAAAGAGATAACACCCCCCCATTACGTCATGCTTCAGAAATGTGGAAAATGGTCCGTTTTCAAATGTTTTATTTTTGAACGTCAGTTCACATTTGTAGGTGGATCATCAGTGTTAGAGCTAAAATTAGCATGTTTAAAGTGATTTTCATGCTTCCAGGGGCCCAAAACACAAGATTTATGGAATGGTTAAAAGTGCATGAAAATGGCCAATTTACTCACTCTGAGTTCTCAAAAAGGGTTTCTTCACCCCGGGAAGTTAATTAAATACCATTTGGAGGCATTTAATGTTCGAGCAAAAACGGCTGATTTTCGACAAAAGAGATAACACCCCCCCATTACGTCATGCTTCAGAAATGTGGAAAATGGTCCGTTTTCAAATGTTTTATTTTTGAACGTCAGTTCACATTTGTAGGTGGATCATCAGTGTTAGAGCTAAAATTAGCATGTTTAAAGTGATTTTCATGCTTCCAGGGGCCCAAAACACAAGATTTATGGAATGGTTAAAAGTGCATGAAAATGGCCAATTTACTCACTCTGAGTTCTCAAAAAGGGTTTCTTCACCCCGGGAAGTTAATTAAATACCATTTGGAGGCATTTAATGTTCGAGCAAAAACAGCTGATTTTCGACAAAAGAGATAACACCCCCCCATTACGTCATGCTTCAGAAATGTGGAAAATGGTCCGTTTTCAAATGTTTTATTTTTGAACGTCAGTTCACATTTGTAGGTGGATCATCAGTGTTAGAGCTAAAATTAGCATGTTTAAAGTGATTTTCATGCTTCCAGGGGCCCAAAACACAAGATTTATGGAATGGTTAAAAGTGCATGAAAATGGCCAATTTACTCACTCTGAGTTCTCAAAAAGGGTTTCTTCACCCCGGGAAGTTAATTAAATACCATTTGGAGGCATTTAATGTTCGAGCAAAAACGGCTGATTTTCGACAAAAGAGATAACACCCCCCCATTACGTCATGCTTCAGAAATGTGGAAAATGGTCCGTTTTCAAATGTTTTATTTTTGAACGTCAGTTCACATTTGTAGGTGGATCATCAGTGTTAGAGCTAAAATTAGCATGTTTAAAGTGATTTTCATGCTTCCAGGGGCTCGGGAAGTTGATTAAATACCATTTGGAGGCATTTAATGTTCGAGCAAAAACGGCTGATTTTCGACAAAAGAGATAACACCCCCCCATTACGTCATGCTTCAGAAATGTGGAAAATGCTCCGTTTTCAAATGTTTTATTTTTGAACGTCAGTTCACATTTGTAGGTGGATCATCAGTGTTAGAGCTAAAATTAGCATGTTTAAAGTGATTTTCATGCTTCCAGGGGCCCAAAACACAAGATTTATGGAATGGTTAAAAGTGCATGAAAATGGCCAATTTACTCACTCTGAGTTCTCAAAAAGGGTTTCTTCACCCCGGGAAGTTAATTAAATACCATTTGGAGGCATTTAATGTTCGAGCAAAAACGGCTGATTTTCGACAAAAGAGATAACACCCCCCCATTACGTCATGCTTCAGAAATGTGGAAAATGGTCCGTTTTCAAATGTTTTATTTTTGAACGTCAGTTCACATTTGTAGGTGGATCATCAGTGTTAGAGCTAAAATTAGCATGTTTAAAGTGATTTTCATGCTTCCAGGGGCCCAAAACACAAGATTTATGGAATGGTTAAAAGTGCATGAAAATGGCCAATTTACTCACTCTGAGTTC
>NW_028246523.1:0-97512 GCF_964263255.1 Lissotriton vulgaris
CTTAGAGCTCGATAGGCCTGCCGTTGGGATGACTTACACATATTTCAGAGGGACATTTTACTTTGCCATGGCTTTAAATGGCAGAGTGGGTAGGAGTTCAAAACTGCTATTCCAGTCTGCAATGGCAGAGTGGGTGACTTGTTTTACCTTTGGTACACCCAGGGTGGCACAACCAGTGCTGCAATCCCTCGGGCGACTCTCTAAATTTCAGGCCAAGGGTACCATATCCTAGGGATTTACAGGTAAGCTATCCTATGCCAAACTGCTGTAGGCAATGTAATATACATGGTTTGGGTCAGGGCACTGGCACTGAGGTTTGGTTAGCAAGCATCAGTGCACTCTGTCAACAAACCAGCAGCATCAGTCAAAAAACGGGGGGCAACCATACAAAAAGATGCATTTCCCTACAAAGCCATATACAAATTAGTCTTGATCCAGCTGTAATAGGCACTGTCCAACCTGATCTGCCAGGCCAGGTCCTGAACCATAGCTTAAGCACCTCAAGACAAGTTTTACCCTGGTAGGGCGTTGTCATTTGGGAGTAGCTTCATTCTAGTGGCACAGAGAGCATGGGAACCACACCTGGGCATACCCTTGCCACTTAGGGGGTTACATCAAACACACAAAGGGTGATAGAAGGAATGCTTGCAATAAGTATATCCACTGGCAATTGAGCAGGGTAGTATTCCAACCAATTATTCTTTTGCCCACCATGCCACCTCAGATTTGACCCAGTGATATTCAAATCAATCTTGACTTTGCTCCAGTAGGAACAGACCACATATTTATTACACAGTGGAATATATAGATATAAGAAGCTCGAGCATACAGTAAAGTTCAGTCAAATTCGTACTCCTCCATTTTGGATTTCACAAGAGATATTTACTGGCAACGCATTTCACCGTCACTGGGGTTTTGTCACAGCCTCAAATGGACGGATTTTCATGCACAACCTGAATACATTAAAATAATTTGTTTACAGGATACACAGTGATGAATATTGTGCCACTTGGCATTTGACCTCTTCAGCAATAATACAACAAATTTGTTGTTAATTGTACCACTTTTGAGAGTTTATAAGTGACTGATCTTTAGCCAACTGGCTGGTTTGAAATTGTATATGAATATATATATTACCTACTGTCGGTCGCCAGTAGGTATATATAGTTAGGATTTTTTCTCTATGGGATTTTTGAAAATTCTAGGTCTAATAACTTTGGCGTTTGTGGACGGAATCGGCTGAAATTTTCAGGAAAATGGCACATTTTGTTTCTGAGCAGCCCCTGAAAATAGGGGGGGGTATTGTCAAGGGGGGCCGAGAAAAAAGGGGGTCCCAAAACGCATTTTTCCCATGTTAATTTCCATAGGGCGGTTGGCCTCACTTTTAGCTCGAACGGCTGAATGGATTTGCACGAAACTTGGCAAAATTGTAGGGACTGTTAGCCCGATGTGCCTTTGCTAGGTCTCAATATATGTGCTCCAGTGGATTTTGATAAATTAACGTTCAAAAAAATACATATATCTGTGACAGCGCTCCGGGTAGAGCTCCGGTTCGCGTACCTGACGCGTAACGGAACTTCGCGAAGCGAAGCTGATTGGCTCTCCGGTGTCTGTCAACATTCTAAACAGTCCGGAGCGGCCGCCATCTTGTCTCTCGGTAGGATCGAGAGACAAGAGGAGGCCAAAACAAAGGGGGAAATGACCATAAGGGGGCATAGTAGATCTCACTGACCCCCTAGGTTTGATGTGGAGGCTTTAAAAGGGCCCCGCGGGGCAAAAAAAAAAAAAAAAAGAAAAAAAAATTTTGCGTGGGGTGCGCCCGGTACGCGCACCGGAAAGCGGTCCGGGGAGCGTACTATGAGGAAACAAGAATGATAGACTTTTTAAATATTGTATGTTTATTGATTGTTCGTTTTGTTTTTTTTTGTTTTTTTTTATTTAAGTAGCAATATGTAGGTACCAATGCAGAGTCAAAAAATTAATATACACCGTCTCCTTTGTAGATATCTTGCATGTGGTTTCAGAAGTTATTGTGGAATATGGAATTCATACCATAGTGTGTCAGGAAAGTAGAAACAATATGGAGGCAGGAGATGATAAAGAGATGTTAAATACACATTGGAGATAATATAGTTGGAGAAAGGAAGTAACTATGAGCAAAATTATTGTGTAACATAAAAAAGTTGCACAGTATACTATAAGTCTGACTTTACATTATAATCAATTTGGTACTAGTTTATGAATTACATATAAAAATGATTAAAGACTCGAACAATTTTTGATTATTAAATATAAATTTATTTTTCTGATTCTTTTTCAAAATTTAATAGACTGTCTAACATTTGACTGTCCGAAATGTCCTCTTGTTGAGTGAACATAACTTCCCACATTTTATCGTCCTCATAATGAAGTAACAAATCCACAGATTCTACACATTGTAGAAGTTCTTGGTCTCATGATTCGTCCATGAATTCCAAGTCAATGTGTTCAATGATTTCCTCATTCATTATCTCTAGGGCAATTTCAAAGGAAACGTTCTGTTCTCCTTCCATTTTTGTGCTGAAATTTGCATAAAAAATAAATATATCAGTAGAGATAGGGCAATGTTGGGTTTAAGTTCAGACAGGTACTTGTGAGTTTATAACAGAGAAGTTATCTATGGGCACTGTATGGTTTCAGGCGTGAAGTAAGTAGTACTATTAAAAAGTGCCTGCGAAAAAGACTAAGTAAATTCATAATTATAACACAGAAACGTAAATCAATCCAAAATTATAATAAACAAGCCTTTCTCAATGTCTAACTCTTACAGAGGGATCGTATATAACTATCTGAAAATGTTTTCCAAATTAATTTAAATTGCATAACATAGTTCTCCGGACAAATTTATAAAATAACATCTTACCTTTTAAAAACAAGTTTTAGTTGTCAGTGAAAATGTTCTTGCAATGTACTTCAGGAAGTAGTAGTCAAAATGGCTGTGTTTTTCTCTCTTTCTTTATATATATTCAGGTACATAATCAATCAAAGGTCAGGTAAAAAAAGTAGAAAATGAAAGTAACATTTTAATTGGTTGTCAATTCCAATACTTCAGATGTGTTTTGTGAAGTAATTTACCTCAGGGAATTTAGAGAGGTCTACATGCTAAATGGCTAAATGGAATTCCAACCAAATTTGTGAAAATGGTAGGGATTGGTTTGTAGTATGAGCTAATGTATATTGTGTAAAAGTGTCTCCAGTGGTTTTTCTGTAAATTACTTTCCCACCTTTTTTAAGTGAGCGCTTCTCAGTGCGTGTCCCGGTACGCGAACCTGCAGCGTTACGGGAGTCCTCCATTTTGTGTTTCGGTAGAATTGAGATACAAGATGGAGGGTAAATAATGTTCAGAATGGGTAGAAGGGGGCACGGTAGACGTATCCTGATCCCCTAGGTTTACTGAGGGTGGCTGAGGAGTCCCATATGTGCGAGAAAAAATAAAAAAATTTTTTGAATTTTTCGCGCGGTTAGCGAACCGGGAAGCGAACATAAGTGAAAATTAGTGAAAAAAGGTACATTCAAAATTTTTAAAGAGTAATTATAGTTAAGGTAGCTCTGAAGAGAGCTTTTGGGTTCTGTGTAAGTTCTAGGTACTTATAAGTAGGTACCAATACACAGTCTTAAATTTTGTATGAAAACTCTGTTCCCCTCATCTGAGAAGTGCACGCCATCTCCTCTGTAGATATCTTGCATGTAGTAACGCAAGTTATTGTTGTAGATGCAGCCCATTCCATGGTCTCTCATGTAAGCTGAAACAGACTTATATACATGCTTCCTCGTTTTCTCAATTTGTGGACAAAATTGATTGGACCACCTCCATTTTTGTCTTTGGCATATATTGGAATATACCAAGGCAGTTTGAGGAAAAAGTGCCATCAATTGCTCAAAGGTGTCCTTTAAGAGCATTTCCAGACCTACCCCAGTCAAAGTACCCAAATCATTTTCTCCACAGTGCACTATTATGAGGTCAGGGTTTGGCAAATGCAAAAAGGTTTTCACCAATGGTATCAATTGGTGACATCTCAATCCTCTTTGCCCAATCCATTTGATTTCCACATTTTGCAAATTGAGGTTGTGTAAATTTCTGTTATCAGCATACCTGTGAGCCCAGTGGATGTAGCTATGTCCTAGAATCCAGACAGAAAACATGGCGAGAGGAGGTTCTGCTGCAGTCAGATGAAGTGTGGGAATGAAATGGCAGTTGAAACAGTGGAGTTTGTAAAGAAAAAAAACTGAACTGTGGAGTTTGAGTGCTAATGATTCATTAGCAGTGATTGGTGGATTTCCATTGCTGAAAACAGAAAGTTAGGGTGCATGGATGTGTTCTTTGAAAGATGTAATTTGAATGGTTAATAAAAAATGATTTTAAGAAACACTGCAGTGGATTAGCAGGTGTAGTGAGAGTTCAGAGTTGATTTGAAACATTGCTGTGTGAACTTGTAAACATGAGAGGTCTGGCAGGAGGTAGTTGCTATGGAAAAAGGGCAGAAAGGGCAGAGGGGGGAAGGGTGTTGATTTGAAAAAAGTGAGGGAAGAGTTTTGATTGGGTGACATGAGAGATATGTGTCATGAATATCAGCATTTCTGTGCCTTTGTTGGTTCCAGCCTCTGGAGTGCATACCTTTTGCTCTGCTTTTGTAAAATTGGTGTGTTTCTGAGACTGTTTTGAAATTCAAAAAGCATTTGATAAGGTGAGATATGGTTCCTTTACTTTAGAAAGAGACTAGTGTGCTTTTTGGAGAAAATAAGGAAGCCAGCTGTGCATTTAAAATGATGTTTTGTGTCAAGTGTTTGCGTTATGTTTTCCAAGAAGATTTTGCTTCTTTTACAAATTGTAATTGGTGATAATGTGAAATATTAGTACCGACAAGGTGTGGTTGTACATAGGAGCTGTGCTGTGTTTTCAAATTATGACCAGAAAATCGTTTTTAAGGAAAAGGAATGCTTTTAAAATTTATGAGAATTTATTTACTTGCGATGTGACTCCTGCAATGCGTCGCTTTTGCGGAACAGATGCATGATGCATCTGTGTTGTTTTTGCCCCATGGTGCTCCACAGTGTACATGTTAAAAGTGATGCATAAGTGGTGCAAGGGCCTTGTAAATACACCCCTATGTGTGCTTGGTCATTTTAAGTCACTTCCCCCTGGGGAAAGGGTCTTCTAAATATGTCCTCATGTGTGCTTTGCAATTTTAAGTCACTTCTCTCTGGTGCAAGTTCTTTCTAAATACGCCGTTATGTGTGCTTGGCCATTTCAAGTCACTTCCCTCTGGTGCAAGGGCCTTGTAAAAATGTGCATAAATATTTGCACGTTTTTCAATTATATCACTTGTGTTTCCTAACATTACGAATCACATTGTGCAGATGAGGTTTAGGCGTGTTCAGGGAGATAGAGGAGGTCTGGCCTTTGTTCAAGAGTGCAGTGGACATGATTCACTTCATTGGTAGGCCTGTACATATATTATCACCTCTGTACTCTTCAACAAGCCTAAATTTCATCTGCAACCCTGAGTAGGCCTCACCTCAAACAAACCTCTAGATAGTCCACACCTTATCATCATCCTGAATCAATCATTTAAAGTGTTAGGGGCAGATTTATGATGGCTGTGCGCCTCTTTTGTGCTGCTGTTGCGTCACTTTTATAATGCAGCAGTGATTTACAAGATGTACCATGTTGCAAGATAGCAGCCGCGGGCCGTGGAGGGAGTTACGGTGGGGCAGGCGAGGCAGGGAGGGGGAGGGGCAGGGTCGAGGGACCTAAACACTGGCATATGGATTATTGCAGGTAAGTATACAATTTAACGTGCGTCAGGTTTCATGTGGGCGTTTTGTTGCAGGGTGGGCAGTCATTTGCATGAAAGCCCTGTAAAACTAACACAGTAAAATTAAGAAGATTTCACTGAATCATCTTTATGGCATTGCTGAATCAAATCCTTACTGTTATTGATTTACTGTTTGGTAATAGTGGTTAATAACATTTTTTATTATAATTTACCACAGATTCAACTGCAGATCATTTAGAAATTAGACAATGCCGTCTAAGGATAGAATCCGAAAGGCTACAAAACGACAAAGACAGCAGAATACTAAATGCTTGCAGCAGTCCTCTACAATAAAATCTCGTCAAGTCACGAAAAAAGCTCCGGGTAAGAGAACGAAATCATTCCTTAGAAACATTTGTAGAAACAAAAGTATAACTACAGAACAAGTTTTAGTCCAGAAAAAGAGAGCCAATTTAAACGGAAAGGAAAGGACAATCAAAAATGTTACTGGTAGAGCAGGAGATAACTCTGTGCATGGCAGTAGAAGGAAAAATCAGTTTGGGGACATTCGTAGACGAATGTTCCGCAACAGGATAATTGGCAATTTGTTAAAAAATTTAAAGAAAGGTCAACAGAAAGTGGCTTTTTATAAGAGAAAGAAAAATGTAGAGAAAATTATTGATCAGGCTTTTGAAATTAAGCGAAAGTTATTTATTTTGGTAATCAATAGAATTAGGAAACTAAACAAGGTAATTTATGATTTCAAATCAAATAGTAGATGGAAGAGAGTAGTTAATAGAAGTAATTTTTGTGAAGTTTTCTCAGGAGAATGGATGCATAGTTCAAGTTGTGAGGCATTTTTCAACGAGGAGAGTTACTTTCAGGACAATGAATTGGTGCATGCAGTTGACACCAGTGGTCGAGCTTATGAGGTGAAAGATGGTTGTCCTGTTGAAAAAGAAAAACTTGTGTCAACAGAGACAGAAGAGGTGTTAGGTAATGAAGTTTTAGGGAGACGTCCTAAGGGACCAGTGTATACCTGGAAGTGTAGTTCTATTTGCAGTGTGCGACAGGATTCCATCAATTTTCTTTGTGATTTTGTACGGACATTTAATAAGAAAAGTTTAAAACAGAAAATAAAATTGTTGCAAGAATTAGATCCTTGCAGAATGAGAGAAGTGGCAGGTTTGCATGGTCATTCACTGGCTTGTCTTTCCAGGAGAGTATGCCAGAGTGTTTTTCATCATTTCAGGATGCTAGCAGTGCATCATAGTAAAGTGAGGAAATTAGTGTGAATGTTGTATTATGGTAAGAGTCCAGCAATTATGCTTAAAAAATTATGCACTGCTCTTTTGCATGGTTCTGAAGTAGATGTGAAGAATATTTGTGAAGAAATTGAGTTTTGTTTAAGTATGGGCGGAAAATCCGTTACGCTCGCGGATTTTCGGTAAATTCGCAATCCGCGAGATTTGCGAATTTCCCGCAAAATTCGCACGCAGCGGATTTTTTTTTTCTTGGTGATACAATTTTGCGGCGCGCGGCGTTTATCATCGTTTGCCGAGTTGTTTTTCTCGATATTTTGCGAGTGCTGCGCCATTTTGGATCTTGCTGCGGGATCCCGCGGGAATTTGGCGAGCACGATTACGTCATCGCGGCTTGCCAACTTGCACAGTGAGAGTTTGTCAACGCGAGTACGGCGAGATCACGTCTCGCGGTACTTCGCAATTGCGAGATTTGAGATGCGGCGAGCAGCAACAATCTCGCACAAGCGAAAATATAAAATTTGCAATTCTGCACAAGAAATCCACCAGCAAGCAGCATAAACCTTCTTGAAATGATGATTTTTATCTGAATAACTCCTTAGGTTGACATTTGCCTGCACTTTTTTAGCGAGGAGTCCATTTGGGGGAGGGGGGTGGGAGGAAGGAAGTGCCCCACAGTCTTCAACTTCCTGTTCCTGTCCAGCAGGCTCCTCCCAGTGCTTTGTCCATCTCCTGGTCACTTTTCATTTGGATCTGGAGCTGGAAGGATTACTTTTTGTGGATGCTGCTGGATATTTGGATTTGAGGCCTTTTTGACTTTCTTTGGATCACTGTTGGATTAGAAATTTTACAAGTAAGTTTGTTTGGGGCATTACAGTTGCTGCAACTACAATTTTGGAATTTTCGATTTTTGGGCTGTTTTGGGGCTTTTTGCCCAGGGGTACTCAGTGGTGGGTGGACTGAGTCTTTCTGTGGGGTGTCTTGAACTTAAACATCATGGAGGGCATGGATGGATTGGGATTGTGCTGATTTTTCAGTGATTTTCGTTTTTTGGGGCTGTACTTGTGGCCTTTTCACCAGGGGTATTTGAGTCTAGCATGGGCCTAGTCTTTCTGTGGGGTGTCTTGAACTTAAACATCATGGAGGGCATGGATGGAATGGGATTGTGCTGATTTTTCAGTTATTTTCGTTTTTTGGGGCTGTACTTGTGGCCTTTTCACCAGGGGTATTGAGTCTAGCATGGGCCTAGTCTTTTTGTGGGGTGTCTTGAACTTAAACATCATGGAGGGCATGGATGGAATGGGATTGTGCTGATTATTCAGTGATTTTCGATTTTTGGGGGTGTTCATGGGGAGGGACAGGCCATGTGGCTGGGGGCCATTTTCAGTGTTGCTACAGGCCCTGGCCATGTGCTGGGAGGCAAGTGGCCATTTTGAATGCAGGCATTGTTGTTAGGCCTGCAACCATTTTGCCTACTTTTCAACCTTTATGCCCAGGGGTAGTGAGTCTTGCATGGGCCTAGTCTTTCTGTGGGGTGTCTTGAAGTTAAACATCATGGAGGGCATGGATGGAATGGGATTGTGCTGATTTTTCAGTGATTTTTGTTTTTTGGGGCTGTACTTGTGGCCTTTTCACCAGGGATATTGAGTCTTGCATGGGCCTAGTCTTTCTGTGGGGTGTCTTGAACTTAAACATCATGGAGGGCATGGATGGAATGGGATTGTGCTGATTTTTCAGTGATTTTCGTTTTTTGGGGCTGTACTTGTGGCCTTTTCACCAGGGATATTGAGTCTTGCATGGGCCTAGTCTTTCTGTGGGGTGTCTTGAACTTAAACATCATGGAGGGCATGGATGGAATGGGATTGTGCTGATTTTTCAGTGATTTTCGTTTTTTGGGGCTGTACTTGTGGCCTTTTCACCAGGGGTATTGAGTCTAGCATGGGCCTAGTCTTTTTGTGGGGTGTCTTGAACCTAAACATCATGGAGGGCATGGATGGAATGGGATTGTGCTGATTTTTCAGTGATTTTCGATTTTTGGGGGTGTTCATGGGGAGGGACAGGCCATGTGGCTGGGGGCCATTTTCAGTGTTGCTACAGGCCCTGGCCATGTGCTGGGAGGCAAGTGGCCATTTTGAATGCAGGCATTGTTGTTAGGCCTGCAACCATTTTGCCTACTTTTCAACCTTTATGCCCAGGGGTAGTGAGTCTTGCATGGGCCTAGTCTTTCTGTGGGGTGTCTTGAATTTAAACATCATGGAGGGCATGGATGGAATGGGATTGTGCTGATTTTTCAGTGATTTTCGTTTTTTGGGGCTGTACTTGTGGCCTTTTCACCAGGGATATTGAGTCTTGCATGGGCCTAGTCTTTCTGTGGGGTGTCTTGAACTTAAACATCATGGAGGGCATGGATGGAATGGGATTGTGCTGATTTTTCAGTGATTTTCGTTTTTGGGGGCTGTACTTGTGGCCTTTTCACCAGGGGTATTGAGTCTAGCATGGGCCTAGTCTTTTTGTGGGGTGTCTTGAACTTAAACATCATGGAGGGCATGGATGGAATGGGATTGTGCTGATTTTTCAGTGATTTTCGATTTTTGGGGGTGTTCATGGGGAGGGACAGGCCATGTGGCTGGGGGCCATTTTCAGTGTTGCTACAGGCCCTGGCCATGTGCTGGGAGGCAAGTGGCCATTTTGAATGCAGGCATTGTTGTTAGGCCTGCAACCATTTTGCCTACTTTTCAACCTTTATGCCCAGGGGTAGTGAGTCTTGCATGGGCCTAGTCTTTCTGTGGGGTGTCTTGAATTTAAACATCATGGAGGGCATGGATGGAATGGGATTGTGCTGATTTTTCAGTGATTTTCGTTTTTTGGGGCTGTACTTGTGGCCTTTTCACCAGGGATATTGAGTCTTGCATGGGCCTAGTCTTTCTGTGGGGTGTCTTGAACTTAAACATCATGGAGGGCATGGATGGAATGGGATTGTGCTGATTTTTCAGTGATTTTCGTTTTTGGGGGCTGTACTTGTGGCCTTTTCACTAGGGGTATTTGAGTCTAGCATGGGCCTAGTCTTTCTGTGGGGTGTCTTGAATTTAAACATCATGGAGGGCATGGATGGAATGGGATTGTGCTGATTTTTCAGTGATTTTCGTTTTTTGGGGCTGTACTTGTGGCCTTTTCACCAGGGGTATTGAGTCTTGCATGGGCCTAGTTTTTCTGTGGGGTGTCTTGAACTTAAACATCATGGAGGGCATGGATGAAATGGGATTGTGCTGATTTTTCAGTGATTTTCGATTTTTGTGGGTGTTCATGTGGAGGGACAGGCCATGTGGCTGGGGGCCATTTTGAGTGCTGCTACAGGCCCTGGCCATGTGCTGGGAGGCAAGTGGCCATTTTGAATGTAGGCATTGTTGTTAGGCCTGCAACCATTTTGCCTACTTTTCAACCTTTATGCCCAGGGGTAGTGAGTCTTGCATGGGCCTAGTCTTTCTGTGGGTTGTCTTGAATTTAAACATCATGGAGGGCATGGATGGAATGGGATTGTGCTGATTTTTCAGTGATTTTCGTTTTTTGGGGCTGTACTTGTGGCCTTTTCACCAGGGGTATTGAGTCTTGCATGGGCCTAGTCTTTCTGTGGGGTGTCTTGAACTTAAACATCATGGAGGGCATGGATGGAATGGGATTGTGCTGATTTTTCTGGTTTTTTTTTCGATTTTTTTGGGGTGTATAACTGAACTGATGTTCCTCTGTCTTCCATTGTTTTTAGGTGCACAAGACTCAAGAGAACCACCAGTGCCAGGGAGAAGTCCTGCAGCGGTGTGTGTGTGCAGCATAACGTCACGCGACGTCACGTCTGGCCTCAGACAACTCTACAATTCGTGCAACTGCGGCCTGCTGTCTGACCTGCTCTGAAGAAGATGGCGCCAAAAAAAGGTCTCCGTAGCTCCTCTAGCAAGAAAGTTGCTAGTAAGGAGCAGAAGAAGCAAGTTCCCAAGGAGGCTGGTGTGCCAACCGCCACGTTTTTTGGGAGCAAAAAAAAAAAAGTACGCCTGCAGCAGCAGGATCTGCTGGGGACCAAGCTGGGAGCAGCACCCCCGCTCCATTGGGTTCAGTGCCTCCACCACCACGCCAACTTAAGTCAAAGCCCTTGAGTGCTTCAGAGGCAGTCAGTGTACTTCTCCAATCACCATCGACCAGTGATGTTGGCTCATCGCAAGAAAGTAGCAGCAATGTCCCTGAATCAACACAGGTTGTTGTAACTCATCTGACAAGTGTTGAACAACCACAGCCGCAACAACAACATGTGCAAGTAGTACAAGCCCAAGTACATGTGGAAGGAGAGGCAGCGCAAGGAGATGCGCAAGCAGAGGTGCATGGAGGGTCACAAGTGCCCACAATAGTTGTTCCTCCCGAAGTAGGGGCACATCAGGAAATTGACAATCAGACCGAGGTATCATTTGAGGAAGCCACTCCTCCTGATGATCATTCATTGTCTTCCACATCCCTAGCAAGGAAAAGATCAAGGGGGGTGTCTACATCTTCTTCAAGCTCACCTCCTACTGATGATCTGGATGACGAATGGGTACCACCACGGCAGCCTGAGAGTGAGGCACACCATGATCTGACAAAGATACCTAAGCGTAAAAGGAAGGTCGTCGAAAAACTCATAGCTATGGAGTGTGAGGCTCAACAAGAAGTGACGCATACTGCTGCTGATGAAGCCCTTCACGACGACGATCCAGTCATCATAATGGTCACTGCAGCCCCAGCGGGCGTGCAGCAAAGAGACATTTTGACCCTATCCCGAGAAGCTGCTGAGCGTGATGATGATGTCGACGAGGAGTCAATGGAAACACAACAATCATTGGATTTGGAGTTAACTAGTACACCAACACCTACCGCTTCCATATTTCTTGCTCGCAAGAAGGGACTTCCATCCACCTCGACCTCAATTAGTGGTGGTGAAAGTGCAAAACGTACTGAAGTTCGGCAATCCACATCCTCCACTTCATCTGGCATTAGCAGCAGGACCAGGACCACCACCACCAGTATCGCCGCCTCCTCTGGCCCCCAAAGACATTTCAAGTCTCCAGTTTGGGACTTCTTTAGTGTTTGCCCAAGAATGGAAAACGTAGCCATTTGTAGCATGTGTAAGCTTCGAGTTAGTCGTGGTAAGTTTGGTACCAACTATGGTACCGGAGGCCAGAGAGGTCATCTTAGGAGAGCGCACCCTGTCCAATGGTTTGCGCACCTAGAGGCGGTCAAGGAAGCCCGAATTGCACGTAATGAAAACGTTGATTTTTCATCTGATGACGAGGAGGAAGAAGACGATTCAAACACTTCACTTACACCCAGTACCCCTGTCAGCAGCACACCCCATGTGAGCCACACTAAGAGTGTGGGAGAGAGTGAGACATCAATGCGGAAAAGTTCATCAGCGAGCGTAACTGGGTCGAAGATATCATCATCATCCCGTAAATCCTTGGTCCAGGGCAACATTAAAAAGATGTTGTTTACAGAAGCGCAATATGAACGCAACCACCCACTGACGCGTCTGTATAACACTAAGCTGGCTAAAATGCTAGCTCTGGACCTTCTCCCTTTTTCTTTTGTAGAAGGGGTTGGTTTTCTAGAATTAGTGGCAGCGCTCTGCCCTAAATGGAAGGTTCCTAGCCGGTTCTATTTTGCCCGAGTTGCGGTTCCAGCACTACATGAAGATGTTCTGGAGGTGATTGGGGCAGCTTTGCAGAAGAGTGCTGTTCACACTATACATCTGACAACAGACATGTGGACCAGTGGCGCAGGCGCTGATTACATGTGCATCACTGCACACTGGGTCTCTTTTTCAGGGGCTAAAGCAAAGCTAAACGCAGGTTTTGACGCGGACATTGTTTTTAAAGCTGCTCGGAAACATGCAACACTAGCCATGTTTGGTTTGGAGAAACGTCACACAGCAGAAAACATTTTGGATGTCTTTAACACAAAGGTCCTTAACTGGCTGTCCCCAAAAAAACGCCAGGTTGGTTATGTTTCCACGGACAATGGCGCCAATATAGTTAAGGCCATGAGGCTGGGTTACTATTTCAGAGTGCCGTGTTTGGCGCACTGTATAAACCTGGTTGTCCAAAAATTCTTGGGTAATAAAGGCAGTGCAGCGTACAGAGTATTGGACACCTGCCGAAAAATGTGCAACCATTTCAGCCATTCTTTTAAGGCCCGGAAGCAGCTGAGGAGCCTGCTATATCAACGACAAATGCCAGTGAAAGCACTCATCCAGGAGGTGGTAACACGTTGGAACTCAACCTTCTACATGCTTGAGCGTCTGTATGAGCAGTATACAGTACTCGATCAATATTTCTTTACAGAGGGTACAGCTCAGGAGGACCTGAGGATGGGTGCGGCGCAATGGAACATAGTTCAAAGCCTGACACGCATGCTTCGTCCTTTTGGGTTCTTCACGCGTGCAGTCAGAAAGGAGGACTGTAATTTGGGAAAAGCTATCCCATTGTTGTACGTGCTGGAGCACCAACTGAAGGAAGTGTGTTCTGAGTTTGAAAAAGATGTAAAAAACCAAGACTCTTTTGTTCTGGCTGAGAAATTATTAGAGCTCCTACAAGGTGATGAACGTCTTAAAATGATCCACTCAGAAGAGCATTACATTTGTGCTACTATTCTGGATCCACGCTACAAAAAGGCGCTGGCAGGCCAAGCATTCTTTCCTTTTGATGATGAACATGTTCCAAAGTACAAACGTTGGCTAGCCTTGTCAGCCAAGAGGTTTGAAAGAGAACGGCAGAAAATTGAAGGAAATGGCAGTACATCAGCAGGCCATCCCCAGTCAAAACAATCCACTTCTGCACCTGTGGCTGTGGCACAAGTGACCTCTCAGCCGTGAAAGACACCGGCAACCGGATCATCTGCACCAGACACAACAGAAACATTGAAGGCTGAAGAGGATTGGCTAGCTCGGCTTGGGTATGGTTCTCAAAAGGGCAGAGGTACAGCAACAGCTAAGCAAAGTGGAGGAACCTTGGATGAGGACCTTGAGTCGATGGTGAAGGACTATCTGAATGACTCAACAGAGGTCTATGTTAATGCTGACCCATTGGCGTATTGGCATGGGAAAAAAGAATTGTGGCCAGAGCTCACAAACCTGGCTTTAAACTACTTGTCTTGCCCACTCGCAAGCGTGTCTTCTGAACGTGTTTTCAGTGCTGCTGGTGGCATTGTAACTTCCAAACGGAGCCGCCTCTCGCCCAAAAATGTGGAGAGGTTAACAATGATCAAGATGAATCAGCATCTCATACCACCAGATTACAAAGTACGAGAAAGCACGCCGGATGAAGACTAGGTGGACAGCAACGTAGGTGAGGGAATTTCTTCTCTGTTAGGTGACACTGAGCTCACCCTGCCTGAATTCGCAGAGTATGATGACGAAGCCTTATTCTTATTCCTGGACCGTGATACCGAGCCCTGAAAATGAGACAACGAATCAATAACTTTCTTTTTCGTCCTTATTCACTTTTATTCCTGTGTGTCTGTCTTTCTTTGTTGTGCAGTTAATATATTTCAAACTTTAATCAGATAATCACAAAAACAAGCCCATCAGCAGAACTGTCTTCACTGGTTTGCTAATTGATTTGAAGGTGCCGCAGTCTGCATTCCTCAGGTTCACAAGTTCAGAAGAACATGCTCCTCTATCCTCCTCCAGACTCCTATTTCCATCAAAGCAGAGGGCTGGTTTACGCCCAATGAAGAAAGACTCAGCACTTGTGGGGGTGTTGTTCTACCTCTTTGCAGGTGAGTTGACGGCTCTGGGACCATTGTTGGGAAGCTCTAATACGGGATAAAAGTGGTTTGGACCAAATCCGAGGCGCAAATTTTTTAGTGTTTTTGATGACTTGCTTGCCTTTGAGGTGCTCTTAGGGGGGGTTCGGTCTGTTTGTGGGTGAGTTTCGGGGTCTGTCAGCACTGCTGGGACAATCTAATTTTGATTGCATTTGCTTTTCAGGAAATCCGTGGTGGCAACCCCGACTTATGGCCTAGCTACGCAGCGCGTTTGGACCGAAGGCCGAGAAATATTGTAAGTAGGAGATGTTGGTTTTGGCCTGTTTGGGGGGTGTTATGCTTTTTGGCGGGTGGGTTGGCGGGTCTTGGGGCATTCCTGGGAAGGTCTAATACCGGGTAGAAGTGGTTGGGACAAAATCCACGCCGATTTTTTTTTTGTGCTATTTCTGACATTTTGCTCAATGTAGCGTTTTCGGGGGCCTGTTTGGGGGGCTTCCTGGTGTTTGTGGGTGAGTTTCGGGGTCTGGGAGCACTGCTGGGACACTCTAATCTTGATTGCATTTGCTTTTCAGGAAATCCGTGGTGGCAAACCGGACCTATGGCCTAGCTACGCAGCGCGTTTGGACTGAAGGCCGAGAAATATTGTAAGTAGGAGATGTTGCTTTTGGCCTGTTTGGGGGTGTTATGCTTTTTGGCAGGTGGGTTGGCGGGTCTTGGGGCATTCCTGGGAAGGTCTAATACCGGGTAGAAGTGGTTGGGACAAAATCCACGCCAATTTTTTGTGTGCTATTTCTGACATTTTGCTCAATGTAGCGTTTTCGGGGGCCTGTTTGGGGGGCTTCCTGGTGTTTGTGGGTGAGTTTCGGGGTCTGGGAGCACTGCTGGGACACTCTAATCTTGATTGCATTTGCTTTTCAGGAAATCCGTGGTGGCAAACCGGACCTATGGCCTAGCTACGCAGCGCGTTTGGACCGAAGGACGAGAAATATTGCAAGTAGGAGATGTTGCTTTTGGCCTGTTTGGGGGTGTTATGCTTTTTGGCGGGTGGGTTGGCGGGTCTTGGGGCATTCCTGGGAAGGTCTAATACCGGGTAGAAGTGGTTGGGACAAAATCCAGGCCGATTTTTTTTGTTGCTATTTCTGACATTTTGCTCAATGTAGCGTTTTCGGGGGCCTGTTTGGGGGGCTTCCTGGTGTTTGTGGGTGGGTTTCGGGGTCTGGGCGCACTGCTGGCTATATATACTTTACTTTGCAAGAGGTTTGAAGCAAATCCATGGTGGCAGAGGGGAGTTAGGGCCTAGCTGCAGAGCGCGCGCGGAGTGATTTGGGAAATTTGGAAAAAAATGACAAAGTCCCCATTTTTGTACTTTTGCTCTTTGGCTGTTTGGGGGTCTTCTACTCGTTTTCTCCTGGGTTGACGGCTCTGGGGCCATTGCTGGGAAGCTCTAATACCGGATAAAAGTGGTTTGGACAAAATCCACGCCGATTTTTTTTTGGTGCTATTTCTGACATTTTGCTCAATGTAGCGTTTTCGGGGGCCTGTTTGGGGGGCTTCCTGGTGTTTGTGGGTGAGTTTGGGGGTCTGGGAGCACTGCTGGGACACTCTAATCTTGATTGCATTTGCTTTTCAGGAAATCCGTGGTGGCAAACCGGACCTATGGCCTAGCTACGCAGCGCGTTTGGACCGAAGGCCGAGAAATATTGTAAGTAGGAGATGTTGCTTTTGGCCTGTTTGGGGGTGTTATGCTTTTTGGCGGGTGGGTTGGCGGGTCTTGGGGCATTCCTGGGAAGGTCGAATACCGGGTAGAAGTGGTTGGGACAAAATCCACAGCGATTTTTTGTTGTTGCTATTTCTGACATTTTGCTCAATGTAGCGTTTTCGGGGGCCTGTTTGGGGGGCTTCCTGGTGTTTGTGGGTGAGTTTCGGGGTCTGGGAGCACTGCTGGGACACTCTAATCTTGATTGCATTTGCTTTTCAGGAAATCCGTGGTGGCAAACCGGACCTATGGCCTAGCTACGCAGCGCGTTTGGACCGAAGGCCGAGAAATATTGCAAGTATGAGATGTTGCTTTTGGCCTGTTTGGGGGTGGTATGCTTCTTGGCGGGTGGGTTGGCGGGTCTTGGGGCATTCCTGGGAAGGTCTAATACCGGGTAGAAGTGGTTGGGACAAAATCCTCGCGGAAAAGCCTTTTGGCACTTTTTGTAACTTAGGGTTCGTTAGGGTTAGCCCTAGCAGCAGGATTGCATGTGTTTCGGGGTGTTCTAGATTTTTGCAACTGAGTTCTGGGGTCTTAGAGCACTCGTGAGAATGTGTAATTTGGGTTGCAAGTCATTTGAAGAAAATCCATGGTGGGAAAGGGGGGATTTGGCATAGTTAAAGAAAGCCTTTGCCACTATTCTTAACTTAGGGTTCGTTAGGGTTAGCAGTGTTTGGGTGGGGGGGTTTTCGAGTCTTGGAGCGATGCTGGCTATGGATACTTTTGCTTGGTTGCTTGCAAGTGGTTTGAATGCAATCCACGGTGGGTAAGGGGGTACTTGGGCCTACTTTTACTTTCAAAGTACGTTTTGTCACCAGTTTTCTGCTAGGCCTCGTTTTTTTAGATTTGATTGAGGGTCTTCTACATTTTTGCGACTGGCTTTAGTAAGGGTCTGGGTGGGAGCACTGCTGGGAAGATCTAATTTTGTTCTAAAACACAGTTTACAGGACACCTAGCTTGAGGGGAAAGATCCGCTACATTAATTTGCCCATACTTATTTATCCTTCAAAAGGTGACTCCGACAGAGTACGCACTTTCAAAAATATTGTACTGTCTACTAGGAAAATCAAAGTGTGACTTTTTGCACTCCACAGCCTACATACCTTATATTTATTTATCAGTGGTGTTGTAATATTATATCACTTCCTGTTTTTCGTTGAATAATTACAGGCCGGGTTTCAGTCTGTGCAATGGGGAAAAAAGGATGGAGTCAGGCTTCACATTAGCGAGCCACAATTCAGCATCAGGCAGGCAGTGGACAGGGTGTCTTCTGGTCACCAACATTGATGTACGACGCGTCAGCTGCAATGGAGAAGTGCCGCTAATAAGAGGATTTTTTTCTGCAGGCAACTTACTTACCAAATTCAACAGGACAACTACGACAACATACAGGTACAGTATCCTTTGTCTTTTTCTCTGACTGTGACTGCATTTCTTGGATCTCTCTCTGCTTCTAAATTGATCCCTTAACACATCACTTAGTCCACTCCACTATCACATCTGCACCACACATAGTCATTTGTAAGTGCTCCTACGTAATTCGCAAGTCGCAGCACGCCCCAGCCCGTAGATGACTGGGATGGCCCCAATGATGAAGCATGTCACCAAGGAGCAACCCTGGTGAGTGAGGGGACACCTAAAAAAAAGAGCAATTTCTCCTTTTCTATCTACTATACCTTCCAGACCAACCCCATTGAGTGTTGTGAATGGATTTATAGTGACCAGCAAGGCTCTCAGGTATCTGGCAACAGAGACCTTATGTTGAATATAGTTATCAATAATTCCACACACGCCCTGTACTGTCGCATTCTTTCTTCCACATTTGTCGAAAGTACTACTTACTTTTCACTGACATGCATGCAGTAGTGCATGCACTTTCAAAGATTGATGGATAGGTTTGTACCCAAAGATTTGTTTATGTTCACAATTGTTTGTCCATGCTGTGCTATTTTTTCTTGTCTCCCAAAACCTTTCCCAAAAACCCCTGTACCCATCCATTTTTCAAACCCTAATCCTCTTCCCCCGGGCTGTGTGGTTTTGATTGATGTGTGACTAAATTACAGCAATAAATCCACACACTTGCTGGGGAGGATAAGGTGATAGCAACAGGCTGGTGAAGAAATCCGAGGATATATTCTTACTCTGCTTGACAAAGACCCATGGCTAATGTCAAAGAACTTCAACCGAATTAGTTATACTTTACCATTTGTTAGGCTACAATGTGGCACTGTTCTAGTGTACTTCTGTCACCTGCTATATTCTCTATTGTACCGTTGTATTGCTCAGGAGGACAAACCAGATTTCATTTTCTTTTTTTTCATAGGCATGCAACTGCCACTGTGTCACACCACTAGTACCACCGCTATGAGGAAATTTTATCCGCCCAGGATTGCCAACCTTATTCGCTGTTTCCCGTGGAGCCAGCCCTGGGCCTAGCCCTACTTGCAAACAGAAATTACAGGTAAGATAGGCGTTTGGTTGGAGGTAATATAATGGAGTATTAGGAGAGACAAGAGATTGTATTGACGGTAGTACTACTAAAGTCCTAAGACTATTCAGGAAAACAAACTTACTGTTAAACCCCCACCCACCAGACTCAAAAGCAGTAAAAAACAGGTATGGTCAGATAAAGTTTCAAAAAGTATATTTTTATAGCCCTAACAAAAGAATCTCCCGCAAGACCCTCCCTAACCCCAACGATTGTCCTTCAAAAGTCCCCAAAAAACCCAACTCCCAATTCCCACCCCCCAAAAGTCTCTAAAAAAGGGGCAAGGGACACTATGGCAGGGTGCTGTTGGATTTAGCAGCCAGGGCATCATGCTCCTTGCGGAGGGTGGCAAGTTCGAAGCGGAGGCCCTCCACTAAGTTCTTATAGTTATGGACCTCCTGCTCCAGGTAGGACAGTCTGAGGGATAAGCGGCGCCGGTGTGCCTTGCAAATCCTGTGAGGGGCAGCTGCTTTCTTTGCTGCTCGGCGGTGGCGTTTGGCTTTGGTAGCCCGGCTCCGTACCGCTGGAGCACTGCGCTGGCTGGCAGCCCGCACGGAGGAGGATGCAGCTGTCCCAGTGGACGTTGTTGTTGTACCAGACTGCGTCTCCTCCTCCTCCAGGGCCACCAGCCGCCGATATTCAGCGACAGTGGCATCCAGCCTCCGTTGCCGGGCCATTCGAGCCAGCTCCTTCCTTCTTGATGGTGTCTTGGATTTGGAAGGAGCAACTACATGAAAAAAGAAAGACATAGTCAATAACCAATGCTCCTTAAGATTAACACAAAATGATTGAGCAGAAAGTTGTCACAGTACAAGTAGCAAATTGAAAGCACAGTACATAACTATTGAGGACAGTATCTATGTAACCTCCGACTTCTTCATCCTTGCTCTAACATTAGTGGGAGTTTAAGGAACAAATTCTACGAGCACTATGGACTTCCATTACAGTCGACTATGACAGTACACCACTCTTATTCTTCTTCTTCTCTCTTGTTTAGGAAAATTGGTACGTTATCTTATGCAAGCCGGCATAATGCCAGCGCAGTGAACTTGCACCCGAGAAAAACAGACGCACACCATGGTGAGTGAGACAGACTTGCGTTACTGTACCGGTCCAGTACATGCAGGTGGTGAAGCTCTTACTTTTCTATTACGGGTGGCACTGAGAATACTCTGTTAAAAGGGCTACTGCTTAATTAATTTAGCTTTCACCCTACAGTGCAAATGAGTATTAGAAAAGGAAAACGAAGAAGCTAAATTATCTGATTATCTATCACTTCACATGGGATGTATTTGATGACATATGGGATGACTTTAGGTGCTTTGCTTATTATTGAGTGAACAGTGATACCCCCACACATGAATGACGTACTACTACTAAACTAAAGTTATTAAGAGAGGTAGGGAGTGTCCACCGTAATAACCGGATATATGCTGTGCTTGCAGTTGCAATACAAACTACTGCTACTATTCACGGTAGTATTTGGACAACGTTACAACTTCTTTTCCTTGCCTTTCCTACACTGGAACGGACATGCGGGTGCGGTGTTACATGCTCTTCAAAGTAACACTTAGTTCATCCAGTGACCGTCTACTCTCTCTAGATACACATATGCTATCTAAGAGTCAGATAGTACCATGAATGATCCAGGCATCCATCGATTCAAAGTATATGCACACATACAGTTTCTGTCTCACCCACCCAGGCTGTTCTCCTTCCACCCATCCTTGCTTCATCATTCACCCAGCCATGCACCATACCATATTCTTTCCTTCCCAGCCACCTCGGGGACCAAGCAAACACATATCATTCTTCTTTGCCAGTCATCATTACATTTCTCGTCCTTCCACACTTACTTACACCCTTCTTTCGCTTTTCGTTCATCCCATCCATCAAGTTCTCCTCAGATCTGATTGGGATTCTTCTCGCCAAAAACTTCACAGCTAAGTCGAAGTACATTTAGAGGAGGCTACTACCTGGTTTATTTATAATACACCCGTGCAGAAAGCACACTCTGCAGTCTTCAATCTCAATGACTAAGGAATGTATAGCTTACCTCTGCCCGCCACCACCGTGTGAACCCTCACAGGCATGTCCTTGTCCGGCACTTGCACCGCCTCCTCCCCAGAGTTGTCCTCCTCGTCCAATGCCACCACCACCTCCGCGCTGGCCCCGTCTCCAGATGTTCCACCTACAAAGTACATTTAATAATGTTAGAACACACCACTCACTACTATATAATATTTGGTCTAGGAGGAAGAAAGAAATGTGAAAAAAAACAGTATACAATTTAATAATTTATGACTGTGTACTCTAAAGTAAAAATGTCCCTTTTTCCAGGGAAGGCTGTTGTCTTGCTGCACTTTTTGGCACAACTGATGAATGTTTGCTTTTTACTTTTTAACACGCAACACTTTTTCTCCTAACAGACAGAAGCTTGACTTCTAAGAACACGAGCAGGATCAAGTTCAAACCAGGTGAGAGCTCGGCTCGACCACAAGAAATGTGTCCAATTAATCGTCAGCACTAAGCACTTTTCCATTTTTAGTTACACGTTCACTTTTATGACAAACTTGATTTTAATAAATGTATTTACTTTTAATAAAGCTTTTAAACTTAAATGGACTCTGTGGTTTTTGGTCCTCCAGACTAGAGTGGATGAGCTAAAGGTTTTGGAATTTTTGCAAGCATGAGTCCGTGCCTCTGCCATCGGTGACTTTGGGAGCTAAATGACTCTGCCACACTATCTAGTCAGTAAGGAGATTGGGGGTTCAACTACAAAGTCTGTTATCACTGAGGTATGTGGAAAGTCTAACAGCACCTATTATAATTGATAAGCTAAGCAATGCATTATTTAGTGTCCATAGTTCTGTTTGTGCAGATTTGTCCCTGCAACAGTAGTAGAATGGATTGTCCTCCTATCCAAACCAAAAGTAAAGTAGTATCTTATTCTTTCTTGGTGGTCATTCACCTTTTTATTGTTGGCAATGGTCAAAGCATAAACATTTAGAATACTTGAAAAGACATTATGGACAATCCCAGAGGACTGCACTCAGTGCATAGAGCTATTGCTGACTAGAATGGGAGCCCAATGGAAATGCCAAATGTGCAATCTTAGTTAGCTACACAGACAGACTAATAAGAATAATCCAGTAATACCACACGGAGTCATAGTCGAGGCAGGATAAGAATTTAGATCCTGTCTACAAGAAGATCAAAGACGATTTAGAAAAAATCGAATGAGGAACGCTAGGAAAAAATAAGTACTCTATATTAAAATTAAAACTTACTGGGGCCAGCAAAGGAGCCCTCGCCTGCCCGGTCCTGGCCTGCATCGTCAACAGCACCCTCCTCCTCCTCCTCCTATGTCCTCCTCTTGCCCCTGGGGGAAGCTGATGAACAACATGAAAGAAAGAAAAACAGAAAACATGGATGATATTTCTCAACCAAATCAAACATTTCAAAAGAACTAACAAAATATTTTTGTGAAATAGCAAATAGGGAACGACTCCACGGGATATATTATTGACCAATCTCATGTGGTCGACTACGTTATTACTTTAGTATTGCTTGATTTGCGGACCGTCGAATTGGAAACTACCCTATGTAACTCACTAAACAAAGTACTAAAAAGGTTTGCCTAGGATTGGCAGGCAGCAGTCCGCAGCACGCAAAGTGACAGCCAAAGTCCATCGTGATTGAAGATCAGCGACAACACTAAAGTTTCCTACTACATTAACCAGTCATTAAAATACTCAAACTATTAATCCACCACCACTATTTCTTCTTATCGCCATGTGTACAAAGGAAGGACTGGACTTGAGTCTGTAGGGGCTGATTTAGAAGCCCCTTGCCGCTCTTTTGCTCCATTGTTGCGTGACTTTTGTGACGCAGCGACAGCACAAAAGAGGCGCAATGGTGCGGCGTATATTAACAACGTGACGCATATGGGAGATGCATCACGTTGTAAAGCCCTGCGCCAATAGGGGGCGTTCCGGCGCAAGGGAGGGCGTTCCTGCGCAGGAACGCATCCTAAAAGTGGCTGAGGGAAATCTACAAGATTTCAATCAGTCACTTTGAGGACAATGATGCGTGACTCAAACCCTGCGCCTGCTTGAAGCAGACGTACGGCTTGACGCAGCATTGGGGAGATAGGGCACCCCAGAGCATTGATGGAGCTGCACCATCGTTGCGACGCAACTCCAGCAATGCGCTGCCTTTACGGCACAGATGCGTAACGCTTTGGTGACGTTTTGGGCCCATGGTGCGCCGCATTGTAAATACGGCGCACCATGGGTGATGGTGGCGTGACGCACAATTACTGGCGCATCCCTGCTACTTTGCAGGGATGCGCCGGTAATTAAAAATCAGAACCTTAGTGTGTAGCATTACGCAGTTCTTTAAACTACACTCATACATAATTTCACAGGCCAATGAAATGAACACAAAATCTAAAACAAATAAGCATAGTAGCAACACTACTGAGAAGAAGGAGAGCAGTGTACCTGAAATGCACAGAAGATTTTGAAATATAATTTACCTACAATGTAATGAGCAGCATTATTGCTCTTGGTAAAAAACAAAAATTTGCAATAGAATAACACAGCAGGAGAAAACATAGTAGTAAAGAAATAGTTACTACTACTCACCAAGCCCGGGGATCTCAAGGCCAAGGAGGTCGAGCAGATCTCGCTCACGGGTCAGGACATCCGTCCAGCGGTGGGTGGCCTGGTTGTAGGTGCGCCAGACCCGAGAGTGGTGGTAAATGGCCTGGCACACCTTCTCCCACCGCTTACGGCGCTCCCGGACCCCGTACCCGGCACTGATCTTGCCGCCTCCCATGATGGTCCTGGGGAGGCGGCGCTGAACATAAAAAATGAGTTGGCCCACCTCCTCCGGGGTAAAGATCTCCCTGGGTACAACCTCCTCCCCCCTCAAACGCCCGCACGGGAGCCGGACACGGGGTGCGGGACCCTTCCCCTTCTCGGGATGCTTCCCGGCTCCCTTCACCATGATCTGGGCGGAAAGGAATAAAGAAAATAGAATAGGGAAGAGAAGAAAAGAAAAGAGTTTAAAAAAGTAGTTTAAAATTAACCAAAAGTAGCAGTAAACACAAAAATATAGGGCTAGAAAAATAGAGGCATAGATAATAAGTAAAATAGATTAAAAAAAAACTTCAAACAAGCAAAGGATGGCAGAGATTGACAGAGGATACAAAGACCATGCCCAGAACCATAGCAATGAATGAGAAACAAGATGGCCGCGCCCGTTCACGACCGCGCGGGTAAGTTCGCGCGAGATTTTCCTTGCGAACACGCGCAACTGTACTGGCAAGCCGCAGACTTTGCGAGATTACACTTCGCGCCCGGAAACGGAAATACGTCAGGCAAACAAGAGGGCCGCGCCCTTGAACGACCGCGAGGGTAACTTCGCGCCTTGCACTACGAGCGGCTCGCAAAAACGCACAAAACCTTGCCAACTAACACGCCGCAAAAAAAACAAATTGCATATTCGCACGAATTTGCGGCTTCCGAATCCGATCTCGCGCGTGTTCGCGCCCCGCGAATCCCGCGAAATTGCAGAAAAACGAGTTTTTCAAAACTGAAAGCACTCGGCAGGGGCAAGAGTTCAAACTCATCATTAGTAACAATTCCCTGTAGTGCTTCCTGACTGGGGCCCCTCCAGAATTCAGTTGCTAGTTGCAACAATTGTATGACCCTGCTCTGACCCTCACAGCAGGCTCATAGAATAGCTACAAGTAGGCCACAAAGGTCCTGGGGGAAAAAAATGCACTGCAACAGAAAGCAAAATTACAGATAAGGAAGCAGGTGCCAGACTGGAATTTTAAAACAGTGACACATTAATAAACTAACCCCAAATTAATTCATGTCAGTTGAAGCAGGGCTGGTGTGCTTGCTTTACCCCCCCATAATCTACAGTAATGATGAACCAGAGGGTGGCATTGATGTAACAGAGGGTTGCAGTGGTGAAACAGAGGGTGCTGGGAACCTGTGATGATGAACCAGACGTAGAAACAACATAATCGCGACCGTTGCGTGCCGAAATGTAAGTTCGCAATTGCGAACTGGTACTAAACCCTCGCGAACTGGCAGAAATCCTTGCAAACACAAAAAAAAAAAAAATCCGCAAATTCGCAAGAATTCGCGGATTTTGCGGATTGCGAGTTCGCAATCCGCAAACGCGAGATTCGCAAAATTCGCCCATGCTTAGTTGTGTTACTTTACAAGTAAAGAGGAGAATGTTGAAATTGACCCAGAAGAAGAAGGTAATGTGGAAGCTAGTTTACAGGTTTCCAGTACAGATAATTTTCAAAAGGAAATTGCCACGT
The DNA here is from genome assembly GCF_964263255.1 of Lissotriton vulgaris. Classification (NCBI taxonomy): domain Eukaryota; kingdom Metazoa; phylum Chordata; class Amphibia; order Caudata; family Salamandridae; genus Lissotriton; species Lissotriton vulgaris. Next base: position 25,433 of record NW_028246523.1, read on the forward strand.
TTCAGGTGAAATCAAGTGAGAGGCCTAATTTCACTTGTGTGTGTTGTCGACGCCCTTATTATAAGAATCAGACTAAGTTAGTGGATTTATATGCGAAAAGTGAAAGGGAAAATAATAGTGAATGGAAGGATTTTGCAACATACTTGATGGTAGAAAATTTTTTGATTTGTGTTTGGGTCAACGTGTGTGTACTTATTGTTGTAACAAATTAAATCAAAACCGGATGCCTGCTAGAGCGGTTCATAATAATCTGGAATTGGTTGACATTCCTTCTGAATTGAAGGATTTAAATTCTTATGAATCTATTTTGATTCAAAGTGTGCATACCTTTCAGGCTATTGTAAGAATGGAGCCAAAGACAGGGAAATTGCCTCCATCAGATTTACAGAGAGGATTAAAGGGAAGAGTTGTTTATTTGCCTCTAGATTTAAAAAAAAAATATTAATACAATTGGAGTAGAGAAAGTGGAAGAGGAACCTCTGGTTATCTTAGTTAATGGGGTTCCGACAAAGAGTAAGAAAATATGGCAAGATTTAGTGGATGTTAGGAAAGTCAAAAAGGCAACATTGTATTTGAAAAAAAACAATAAGTACTACAAGAATGTATATGTTGCAGAAGAGGAAGTAAGTGAAGAAGAGGATAGCGATTTGTGTGCTGGTCAAATTGAAAAAGTAGAACCCTCTAAAAATGAAGAAATATATGAACATTATAGTGTTCATCCTTTGCATTCTAAGGAAGTCATGGGGAATGCTATTGAGTTGTTTCAAATGATACAAGCCAAAGGGAGTCCCATTAGTGTTTGGGAGGAAAGTTTGGAAGCTCAGTGTTTCCCACAGCTATTTACAACAGGTCAAGGAGTAAGATATGATGAGCGACCTGTTCAAATTCCTGCTTCTGAATACCGGACTTTACGATTGTATGCAGAAGATCCTAGGTTTCGTCAATGCATTCCCTATTTGTTTCATCTACTGTTTGAAAGCGATCTGTCTGGACTGTCATATGCAGTGAACCACATCTTGAAAAGTGGTGTACAGATGTAAAGCATCTGGGCAAGTGACTTTATGGATAAAGTCAATGTGCAAGATAGTATTTTGGATTCTCACCTGATTAATCTCATGGCGTGTCAGCGTGGTACTAATGAGTACTGGTACCGTCGTCATGGTGATTTGAAATGTATGCTGAGGAACTTAGGAACTCCCACATGGTTCCTCAATCTCAGCTGTGCCGAGTATGGCTGGGAAGACTTACTTGAATTTCTACGAGAGGCAAATGGAAACATTGAAAATATCGAATTCAAGACACCCGGAGATTTGTGCTCTTTGGATCCAGTGAATGTATGCAGGTACTGCAATCATAGATTTGAAGCTATGATGTCTTTCATCATGAACAAGAAAAATCCACCTCTTGGAAAGGTGTTGGATTTCTTCTGGAGAAAGGAGTACCAAGCAAGAGGTGCTCCTCATATACATATGCTGCTGTGGATCAAAGATGCTCCCAAATTTGGAACAGATCCAGATGACTTAGTGATGAGTTTCATAGAACAGTATTCTACATGTGCTGTTCCAAAGACAAAGGAAGACAAAAGTCTAAGAGAACAAGTTTTACGGTTTCAAAGCCATCGTTGTGGAAAGTACTGTCGTCGTAAATTCAGAAACAAGAACAAGTACTATACAAAATGTCGTTTTGGATTTCCACGATCGGTGATATCTAAAGGAAGAGTGAACAATTTGATGTCTTCTCTGCGACATAATGTGATGAGGAAATCACCCAAAAATACATACAATTTGAAAAGGAACGAAGAGTCCAAGTATATCAACGACTACAACCCAGTGATTTTGTCCATGTGGAATGCTAACATGGATATACAGTTTGTGGCTGATAACTGTATGGCTGTGGCTCGGTATGTGACATCTTGCATCACCAAAAAAGAAAAGACAGAATTGAAGGATATGTGGGAGGACATTTATCATGAAAAGAGCCTCAGTAAGAAGTTGTACAGTTTCAGTCTGAAGATGTTGTCGCATCAAGAAATTGGAGCTTACGAATGTTCTGACCGGTTGTCTTCAGCAAGTCTTTATGCCAAATCCAGGAGTATCATTTGGGCGAGTCTTGGTCTTGCTGCAAGGCGTAATCGAGTTGTGAAACCTGTACGGGAAATTGAGTATTTGGCGGAAAAGGAGCCAAACAGTACAGATATTTTGAAGACCAACATGTTGGATACATATTATCCAAATAGAAGCAGTCACCTCGAGAATGTTTGTCTGTATGAGGTTCTGCAAAATTACATATTCAAAAGGAACATCAAAGAAGATACTGAACAAGTATTTACAATGCAATGGTTTCGCCTTTGGAAAAGTTAGAGCTATTGGCATTGTAAATGACAAAATTTGTATTTATGTGTTGGTTTTGAAAACCGATAAATAAATAAATGGCATTGTCATTTACATTGCCATTAGCCTCTGCAGTCACTCAGCAGTCCCTAGCACTCGATAGCACTCCCTAGTCACTCTGCACTCCCTAGCACTCCCTAGTCACTCTGCACTCCCTAGTCACTCTGCAGTCACTCTGCACTCCCTAGCACTCTGCAGTCGCTCTGCACTCCCTAGCACTCTGCAGTCACTCTGCACTCCCTAGCACCCTGCAGTCACTCTGCACTCCCTAGCACTCTGCAGTCACTCTGTATTCCCTAGCACTCTGCAGTCACTCTGTATTCCCTAGCACTCTGCAGTCACTATGCACTCCCTAGCACTCTGCACTCCCTAGTCACTCTGCACTCCCTAGCTCTCCCTAGCACTCCCTAGTCACTCTGCACTCCCTAGCACTGCCTAGTCACTCTCACCCCCTAGCACTCATTATTTGCATATTGAGGGCTTCATATAAAAGATGGTTCCCACTCCTGGCAAAATGTTGTCCCGGGCATATTGATTGGAATTCTTAGCGTATTGATGGTTCCCACCTTTGGTATTGGTGGCCATGGCATACAGGTGGAAATGCTTTGCATAATGTGAGAATCAATTTCATGATGGCAACCGCTGGCAAATGCCACCTCTGACATATTGATGTCAATTTTTGAAATATTGGTTTCCACCACTGAATGATGTTGCTCAACCTAGTATAGTGGTGGCCAAGGTATAACCGTGGCAATTACTTGCTTCTTGTTGTTGGCACACATGGCATCAGGATTCCCACCCTTGGTCTAATGTTGATCCAAGCATGATGATTCTTGGCATATTGTAGACCTCCATGGCATGAGATAGTGATAGATGGCATTCATGTGTGGAAGTGATGCATGTGAGTATGTGATGAAAATGACAAATTGAAGTTTGATTGTCAAATGTGTATTTACGAAAAATGAAAAGATATTTGTGGCAAAACAGGTTTTATTTTATTTTTTCTTAATAAGCTTTTGTCATTTTGTTTGCTCTTTTCAAAAAGAAAATGTGTATTTGATAGCAACATATGGCTATTTTCAAAAATTGATCAACTGATGTTTGGGGATAAGATGATTGCATTTCAACATGTCTGTTAGCCAGTTGGTTGAGTAAGAATCAGTATTGCTTGAGCCAGGGAGACACCCAATTTGGATCCCGCACCCTCCAACTCAGCTGAGTCACTGACAATACTGAATATCTCTAATTTGGATTCATCACACAGGTTGTGTTTATTCAAAACATTATTATCGAAAATCAGCTCTTAGCAAACAATACAATATCTGTACAAGATTTAAACAAAAAAAATTAATATTGCATCTTAAATCCTATACAAAACACAACACTGCAGTATTTACACCTAAAGCGCCTCTACAGGAACATAAAGTCACTAGCTCCCTCTCATTGCTGTATGCCTAAGTCTGTTTACAGTATTCTAGCCCAGTTGTGTGCAGCGCCCACGTGCACAGCTGTCTCGTGTCACAGGATGCACTCCTGTCTCAGGTCCATAGGCCTTTTCTACCACAGCTGCACCTCTCCTCCCACACAGGGCCCGCCTTTTAAAACAGCACACTGGTTGCATGCATCACTTTGTGGATGTTTGCACTGCCTGCACAACTGCATGGATTGGTTCCTGCACCTCTACTTCCTCGCAGGGCCTCAATTTAAAACGAAACACTGGTTGCATCAAGGGACATTGTTCCAGCCCAGCGGCAGCACCACCAGGCCCAGACTCATTCCCCAGGAGCGGGAGCTGCTCTTAAAAGGCCACAGCTGCACATTTTTCCAGGATCATTGAACATGTACACTTTTCTGTTACGCTGATTTCTTTTTTTTTTTTACTTACACCCGACACCGTGCACTAGCAACGTTCGAGTCATGGTCGGATAACAACATTCCTCAAGGAAATAAGTGATGTGAAGCTGGGTTCTAACAACAAAATCTACCGGACTTGCACTAAGAGCTGCGCATACTACCGATCAAACAGTGTAACTGAACACGAGCCAAGAGAAAGGACGCAAGGAAGATTTATTTAAAATAATACATAAATACATATAAAGAAACCGAACATTTGAATTGGTCACTAATAATTAATATTATACATTCACGTCCCTTCCCCACTTTAATCTCTTGGGGTCCCGGATCAACTGAAATTTAGGCAGAAACTTCTAATTCCCAGTACACTCCCGCAACCTGAAGAACCAGGCAAGAAAATGTAAAATCTTCTATGTTGATTAAACGACTGAATTTTAGCAATTGCAAATTTTAGTGAGTTTGTATACCTTGTATTACCTTGTTGATTAAGTAGGATAAAGTGTAAGAAAATTAAAAAATAAGCAAGAACCCGACGGTGAACACCCGTTTTAGCCAGAAATAAAGTTGGTTGCCTACTCAATTTTATGTTTTCCATAATGAAACGTCCCTCGTGGTACTTTAGCTCGGGAGATTCTAGGTAACCAGATGTATAGTTCAAAAACGTAGTGCATGTCAACTTGATAAAGTAGAACACATTTATAACTGGTCAACACATGGTATAGCAATTCAAGAGATACAGTGCTGATATCCGGGGCTTTCATTAAGCAACCAATGCATTAATTATAGAAGTAATGTCACTTCACCTGCGGCCAGAGAAAATAGGGAGCAGAGAGCTTGGCTCTTACATTACGGCATACACACTGTTCCATGCCCATCATCTCATCACCTTCTTATGGGTGTAAACAATCCTTCCCGTGCAGCCATGCATATTCAATATATAATAAACACTGCAACTAACACGATTTAAGTAGCGCTACGAGCAAGATTTTGCTGTTATGACGAGCAGTGAAAAACGTATTATTGTCAAATTAATTCGCGCCCCTTTTATCAAGCAAGAAAAAGAGGAAACGTTGGGAGGAAGAATGTTGTATCCCATAGGTATTATCAAGGGTAAAGGTTTGAATTTTCGTAATGCGTCACAACACCCAAGGGCAAAGCTTACGCTATGCAGAATAACTGCTGAGTCACCCATAACCTCCTGGTAAGTCTAAACATTGACCTACAGTTTACAAATAGATCCTTGCAGGCGGCGCTGAACACCATAGGCTGTGGAATGGACGAAAATGTGCAAATGGTCTTGGACTACCCCCCCAGCCCCAAAAATAGGGGGTGCCCCTGTTTTAACACTATACTTAAGACTCAGAGCGAACTGATTATGGCTTGATTTAACGAGGATCACACAATGGGCGATACCAAGGGATAGTATATACACATCCTGGGTAAGCTTATTATATTCCCTAATGGTTAAATCAAAATGATGTAAATCGCTTTAAAGCCCACAGAAGGTTTCCACACACACAATTATCCATATGTAACCCTGTTCAGTAGATGATCGACCATGTTCCCCGTTTTCGGCCCATGCCATCTACTGTAATCAATACTTTTGTTTACTTGGGCTACAATGGAAGAAGGTGCAGCGCAGTTAGTTACTCGGATCACTAAAAACCTTAAAACCGCTGACCTTGGCAGTTCGGTCATTTTCAGAGAAAGTTCTCCCTCGGTGGCTGACTGGTGAATCACACAACGCCATCGCTTTATCGCAACCAGAACTGTGTGGGGGTGACTGGTTAAATGCCTCTTTTGTGAGTAATTTATTGGGCTCCAATAAAATAAATTAAAAAAGACCCTTAAATAAGTGTAACCAAACCAGAGAGGGGGGGGGGGTTGAAAAGAATACGCTAGTTTGCAATATAGATAGAGTGCTATCTATACAAAAATGAAGAAAAAAGTAATTTGTAACCAGTGGTGAAAATGTATAAGGCAAAATAAGTAAAACAACGGGATATATATTTTATAAACAATAACAAAACAGTACTGGCTTAAAAAAAACCCACAAAAAACGAGAAAGCTGGAAGTGTCTATAGAAGCGAGTGTTTGTATCAGATAGGGAAGCCTCACAGCAGGAGGATGCTGCTGCCCTGGGCCAGAGCTGGGTCGGTCACTCCCACCCCCAGGCCAGGCACAGAGGAAGAGCCGAGAGAGGAAGGGGGGCGGGAGAAAACCTAGCACGAGAAGAGGGGCTCCTAGGGCACCCCGAGACAGCCCCAGCTCGGCGACTCCACTGAAATAAATCCGTGCAGTATAAAATACAGAGTTTCTACGGATTACTTTTAAGGTAACAGGGATGCCCCCCCACAGTAACCCATTCCCAAAAACATCAGGAATTTAACACCCCCCGCGTCTTTATCAAAACTCATGGACTGTACCACAGAGAGGATCCCTTTTCACGCTACCGGAATCTCACCATATGCATTTCAACTCGACTCACCCCATTTTCTAAACAAGCACCTACGAGGACACGGGGGGGGCGGGAGAGGACACGGACGGCGGGAGGGGGGCGGGAGAGGACACGGACGGCGGGAGGGGGGCGGGAGAGGACACGAACGGCGGAAGAGGACACGGACGGCGGGAGGGGGGCGGGAGAGGACGAGGGGGGCGGGTGAGGACACGAACGGCGGGAGAGGACACGGACGGCGGGAGGGAGGCGGGAAACGTGCACAGGACAGCGAGGGGAGGGGGGACGGCGGGAGGAGGGACACGGAGGAAGGCAGGACAGCAGCAAGCACGGCCCGGCCGGACCAGATTCGGGGGCGTTCCCGGCTTTTGGCTGACGTAGCATGACGTAGCCAAAAGCCAAAAATTCTCGGGAACGCCCCCGAATCTGGTCCGGCCATGACGGACGCCTCTCTGTTCCAATGGCTAGCCTCCATTTATGGAGCTAGCCAATGGAACAGAGGACGTATTCCCGAGCAACATACTGTAACTCATTAGATTTCTCCTGCGCAAAAGCTGCTTGCGCAGCTTTTTTGCAGTCGAAACCTAAAAAGGAGTGTATGCTGTAATTGGAAGTGAGGGATGTCTGGTCAAGCAAAGAAAATGCCAATTGGTAAATCATCAAAAATTGAGTGGTGAATCTCCTGAAAGAAAAGAGTTTTTCTATTTAGCTCTTTTGCAACTTTTCAAGCCTTGGCGTGCAGAAGAGGAACTGCTTGGAGATTTCCTCTGTTACGAAGACTCTTTCAATGCAGCCAAAGAAACCATAGAATGTCCTGTTTTTCCCAAATATCTAGAAATGTTGAATGCGGAAATCGAGCAGGAAGTAACGATTGCAGCCGAGATTGCTAGAGACAGTTCTCAGGACAGTCAGAGTTCTGTTTCATTGAGTCAGGATCCACTAGGAGGACCAGTTATCGAAAATGAAGCTGCCACTGCTATGATTGAAGTGGAAAGAGCCATGGCACATGCTCAGGAGGATGCGGTTAACTTAGAAGACTTGGAAAGACAACTCAACGTTAAGCAGAGGAAAATATATGACGAAGTTACCAACCAAATTGATCATGGATTAAGTCATGAGAAGAAAGAGTGCTCATGTACGTCGTTGAAGACTGTCCGGCTGTACGTGAGTGGAGAAGCGGGAACTGGAAAAAGTTTCCTCATTAAAGTAATTTCATGTTATTTGCAGAAAAGGACTGAGTCATCGCTGTCTTGTGTTGTCACCGCTCCAACTGGACTGGCAGCACATAACATTACAGGTATTACTTTGCATCGGCTACTGATGCTGCCAGTGGAGCATGATAACAAATTACAATACCACAAGTTATCGGGAGATGCTTGTTGTGAAGTATCTAGAGTCCTGAAGAAGATGAAACTTCTTATCATTGACGAAGTAAGCATGGTTTCCAATGTCATGCTTGCCTTTGTGCATTTGAGAATGCAAGAAGTTCTTAAAACAGAGTATGATGTGTTATTTGGTGGCAAACACATCATTGTTTTCGGTGATCTTCTGCAGCTGACACCAGTGAAAGGACAACCTGTGTTCAAAATGCTCACGCATGAAGATACCAGGAAGTGTCTAGGGAGTATTGGCAACGTCAATATATGGTTAAAGTTCAATTATGCTGAACTACGTGAAAATATGCGTCAAGCGAAGGATGAAGATTATAAGAATATTCTACAAGATGTTAGAATTGGAAAAGTGACCGAGCATGGGAAAGAAGCTTTACATGCACGATTACTGTCAAATTTGTATCCAGAAGAAGACGTTGTACCTGAGAATATTTTTCGGAAAATTACTAAGAAGAAATCTGGAATATGTTTGATGGCACATTCTGCAAGAGTTGGCATCAAACATATTCCAGATTTCTTCTCAGTAATTTTCCAAAAAATATTCTCAGGTACAACGTCTTCTTCTGGATACAAATTTGACAGTAAATGTTGAATTTAGAAAACTAAGAGATTGTGAAACTGGAAGCTATTGACAGAGTAGAGCATATGGGAGCAACAATTATTTTGTCAGAGAATTTGAAATCTAAATTGGATTCATTAGAGAAGACTATATCTAAAACTGCAGGTTTTGAAAAGACTCTGAATGTGTGCATAAATTGTCGTATAATTTTAAGAAGGAATTTACATGTTGAAAAAGGTCTGGTAAATGGATCAATGGGTAATGTTGTTGATTTTGAGAAATACAGAAATAGAGATGGAATTGAATTTTTTAAAATTAAATTTGATGGCATTGAGGAAGTACAGCTAATTGGTCGTTGCTCTGCTAGGTTTTTGCTTGTAAAAGACTTATATGTTCGCCGTAAGCAATTTCCTGTTTGCTTGGCATATGACATGACAATCCATAAATCGCAAGGTTTAAGTGTACACAGTGCATTGGTGAATATTGGCAGTTCTGTGTTCAAGGAGGGTATGGCATATGTGGCATTGTCACGAGTCAGAACTTTATCGGGATTGTACTTGATTGAGTGTGATTTCACAAACATTTGTGCGGATCTAGATTAAGTTAAGGAATACAATAGGTTAAGAAAAGAGTATGCGCCACATTTGCCTCAATATCCTTTGTTTGAGAAACGTGTGGTAGGCCGGAAAAGAAGAAATGTGACCAATAGTCGGGAGGTTGTTGCAAAAAGACAAAAAGTCGATGAACCTGAAATTATAAGCAGAAAGAAAAAGGATTCTGTTGAAGATGTTGTTGGTTTTCAATTTGAAAACAGTTCTGGTGTCAACTGCTATGCTAATGTAGTGGTTAATGTTGTCTTTTCTCTAGAAACTTTAAAAGAACAGATTGTGATCAAATCGGATCAAAGTTTTTGCTGCTTGCTGAATTCTGTGTTAGAGAAATGTAGCACTGAGAGAACAAAAATAGAAAGTGTGTCTGAAATTCGTAATCTGTTAGACAAATGTTCAGGTCAAACGCAATTCTCTCAAAATATTCAATGTATATGCTTGATGTATTACAAGATGAAGGTGTAGATGTAGATCACCTGTTTGGCCTTTCTTATCAATGGCAGCATGATTGCGAGAACTGTAGGCTATCAAGTACTAGTAGTGTAGACTCAGAAAGATTTATATATTTAACTTTGCCAGACATTAAATCAGTGTCCTTTAATAAGCTAGTAAAATCAGCCGATCACAACATGGAGTGTAGCCAATGTAAGTCAGCAATGCTGTCCACATTATTTACACGAACATATGGCCAGTATGTCATTTTAATGTTCCAACGATGTAGGCCTGATGGAACAAAATTGACAACTTTAATTAAAAATTTTGTGGCTTCGCAGTTGTTAATATCAGGAAGGACTTTTGTAACTGCAGCAATTATATATCATGACGGTCCTTCAACAACATCAGGACATTACACAGCTTATTTAAAGTCTAGAAACGGCTGGTCATTCTGCAATGATTCTGTTTTAATTTTCACAAAAAAATTGCCTTTTGACCTTAAAAATTCTTACCTGGTGTTTTTAAAACCAAAATTTTAGGGAAAGAATCTCGGGATTTGTTCTGAGGAATTTCAAGAGGTTCTAATGGCTCCTACTCTATATGGCCTTGTGGATAATTGTAGTACAGAGCGAAAACTGTTTGTGTTAATAAGCTAATTCAAGCAGTAGATCAAAACAAGGAGTAGAGGAAATGTAAGTCTGCAATGCTGTCCACATTATTTATAGAAACTTATGGGTGAAATGTCATTTTACAATTTCAACTACATAAACTGGATGAAAATAAGTTGTCAAGTCTAATTAAAAATGTTTTGGCTACATAGTCATCGATTTCAGGAAGAACATTTGTAACTGCAGCTATTATATGTTATGATGGTCCTTTGACAACATCAGGATATTACACAGCTTATTTGAAATATAAATAATGATTACCATTTTAGTATGAAGCAATGTTGCCTTATGACTTGTTTTCAGAAGTGAGAATTTAGGGTAGGTAACTGGATTATAATGATTGTAGGTGTTGCTGTAATTTAGTGTGCTGTTTTAAATTGCTTTGTATGTCTCATATTTCTTTAAACGATGGAGCTTATCTTTCAGAAAGTGTCGGGCAGAAAATAGTAACAGCACAACAGAGTATAAGCTGTTCATAGGACATCCTTTGACGTCAGAGAAAGTAAGTTACCTTTGAGGAGTTCTGATTTCAGATTGATTATATTTTATGGGTTTTTTAAACACAATCATTTTGATTGTGTTTTTTTTCTCCGCTGTTGTATGATGAATACCTTCAACTCACTGTTTTTAGTGAAATTTGATACATTCTGAGAACAGCAAAAATAAACCATTTAACATGTATAATTAATTCTGTACTTTTTGTATTTATGATCTACATTGAAAACTGTGTAGGAGGCATGGAAAAAATGAGGCTTCTGTAAGTGTCAAGGGAGGTGAGTAATGTACATTGCTCTGTTGCATACAGTCCTCACCTTCTCCGTACTCTTGGATATGCTAGAATATATCTGCACAATGAGATACCTAAGCAAAGGAAAAACACAAGTGATGTGATTGTGGAACGAGCAAAAAAAATTGCACGTTTTTCAATTACATTACCTGTGTTTCATAACATTACGAATCACATTGTGTAGATGAGATTTAGGCCTGTTCAAGGAGATAGAGGAGGTCTGACGTTTGTTCAAGAGTGCAGTGGACATGACTCACTTCGTTGGTAGGCCTGCTCATGTATTATCTCCTCTGTACTCTTCAATAACTTAAATTTCATCTGTAACTCTGAGTTGGACTCACCTGAAACAAATCTGTGGATAGGCCACACCTTATCAGCATCTAGAAACAATCATTAAAAATGTTAGGGGTAGATTTATGATGGCCGTGCGCCTCTTTTGCGCCGCTGTTCCGTCACTTTTGTAACGCAGCAGCAGTGCAAAAGATGCACCATGTTGCAAGATAGGCCTCACTTCATCTTCAACAAGATACCGTCAGTTTAAAATGTATATATTTAGGACTGTGTAGGGGGCATGGAGAAGTGGAGGTCTCTAACTTTATTTTTTTGTAAAATTGGATGATTGTCAATCTTTTCCCTTGTCTTTTCTAATTTTAAAATACATGTTGTAATATTTTTCAAATGTTTGTTCTTTCTTTCACAGATTGAAAGTATAAAAATAACAAGTAACTAAGTTAACGACAATTATAAGGTAAATGTTTTGTACTCTTTTCGTTACGTTTCTATTACATTTAACTTCTATTAGTTTCACTGCTTCATTTGTTTAACCCTCAGTTTTCTGCCTTTGCTACTTACTTCATTCATTTCTCTATTACTTACTTACTCTACTCCTTCCACTCCTTTTCTCAGTCCCTCTTTAAACAGTATCTCTGTGTTACTCCCTCTAACTGTCTTTCTTTTAACATTACTCTCAATTTATTTTCTCTTTTTATGAGTTCGCTTCCGGTTCGTGTACAGGCGCGCGAACCGGGAAGCGAACCAAAAGAAATAGAGGTTGTCAGAGTGCTAAACATTCTAGCAAATTCTAATAAAGGGGAGGTAGTTCTGAAAAGAACTTTTTTTTATTATTTTTGTTGGGTTTTTTTTTGGGGGGGGGAATGAAAATGATTCGTTATGAAGGGCTCAACAGGAGCAACAAAAAAAAAAGATAATTTATTTTCGGGGACGTTTGGGACATTGATGATTATCAATAGCTAAATTGATTAAATTTATGCTACTCTCTCTGTAGCAAATGAGTTGTCCACAATGAATACAGACATGTTTTATGCTCCCAAATTTGTAACAAAAATGTCACTGACGATGTCATGAGTGATGTAATATGTGACGTCATCAGCAGTGCATTGCACGCGCAAGTTATAGTGAGTCCAACTAAGTATAACGTGGGAATTACAATGGTTTTATGCAAGTAAAACTTCATGCTAATTATAACTGGTGTGAAACCTATGTTTTTTTCAGTGAATTTAATAGGTTTTTTGAAAAGCTAATTCCTAACTATAACTGGTGTGAAACCTATGGTTTTTTCAGTGAATTTCATAGGTTTTTTAAATACTAATTCCTAACTATAACTGGTCTGAAACCTATGGTTTTTTCAGTGAATTTCAAAGGTTTTTAAAAAGCTAATTCCTAACTATAACTGTTGTGAAACCTATGGTTTTTTCAGTGAATTTAATAGGTTTTTTAAATGCTAATTCCTAACTATAAGTGGTGTGAAACCTATGGTTTTTTCAGTGAATTTCATAGGTTTTTTAAATGCTAACTCCTAACTATATAGGGCATCAAACCTCTGGAATGTAATATTTTTTATAATGAATCCTATATTGTATACTTGTATGATAATATATATATATTTTTTTTGCCTTGGTGCGCGCTCCCGGTGCACGCCTCGGTGTGCGCACCGGAAAGCGCAGTTTTTCGGCATGCCCCGGGGCGCGCACCGGTTAGCGTCCCGTTAGCGCTATTGCCGCAAACGAAAACATCATTGTGACGTATCGCGTAGCCGCGTCCGCGTGATACGCACGGCGTAAGCGCACCCGGAAGAACTCGAGCGAATACGATCACGCAACGTAAACATCCGACGCGCTTACACGCCGCGACCCGGGGCGCCCGGCGCCCGGGGGCGCACCGCGTAAGCGCGTCGGTCATGTGACCTGAAAATAACACTTTTTATTGGTGCAGAACAGTTTTGGTTTCCAAATGATGAAAGCCCGGGTCATGTGACCTGAAAATAACCCTTTTCATTGAATTTGAATTTGAATTTGAATTTAAAAGACTTGTAGAGCGCAGCGTTCACCAGACGGTTTCTTGGCGCTTTGAAGGCATAGTAAGCAGGAGCGAAGCAATAGATGGGTTACTGCGAAAAAGCCTGATTGAACAAAAAGGTTTTCAAGCCCTTACGGAAAAGGGAGTGGTGTTTGGTCGACCGCAGATGGTCGGGGAGGGAGTTCCAAAAGGTGGGTGCCAAAAATGAGAAATTGGCCCCTCTCCACTTTTTTCGCTTGTAGCGGGGTACCTGTAGAAGGGATTGAGAAGATGAGCGAAGCTCTCTGGCAGGGACATATTCCCTTATCAGGGAGATAATAAAGGCAGGGGCTGAACCCTGGCGTGCCTGGAAAACCATGCAGCCAGTTTTAAAGAGGGAACGCTCCCTGACAGGCAACCAGTGGAGCGCCTTCAATAACGGAGTTGAATGATGGGAGAGGCAGTACACTAGCCGGGCCGCCTGGTTTTGCACCAGCTGGAGCTTTTGTAGGCTGTAAGCTGGAATGCCGTTGCACAGGGCATTGGCGTAGTCCAGCCGGGAGATCACTAAGGCAGACATGATCAGTTTAAGTGCCAAGGGGGAAAAGAAACGGGAGACAGTGCGAATAGTACGAAGAGTGAGAAAGCAAGAAGAGACGACATAGCTAATTTGTGAGTGAAGGGTGAGGTGATTATTCATTTTAATGCCTAAGGTCTTAACTGTAGGAGAGGGAGTGGGAGGGGAACCTAAGGAAGAGGGCCAAAATAAAGAGTTCCAGGGACTGGAAGAGCCACCAGTGAGAACCAACTCGGTTTTATCCGGGTTCAACTTCAGGTGGTTGTGGCTCATCCAGTCCCTGATAAAAATCATAATAGTCTGAAAGTTAGAGATAGAATGGGACGAAGGAGAAAGGTTAAAGATGAGCTGGAGGTCATCCGCATAATTGTATACGGTGACCTCCAGCTGCTGGAGTGCGAAGATTAGAGGATAGATATAAAGATTGAACAAAAGAGGGGAAAGAGAAGAACCCTGGGGGACACCACAAGTGATCTTAAGTGGAGTTGCCGTGAAATCCCCCAACCGGACAGCCTGGGTTCATTCCCTCAGGAAGGACGATAGCCAGACCAGGGCTGAGCTCCCGTTTCCGGCCGCTCTGATACGTGAAAGCAAGATGGAATGGTCCACCATATCAAAAGCGGCGGAGAGATCGAGGAGCACCAGGGCCTGGTGTTTGTTTTGGTCCATGCCCTCCCTGAGGTTGTCCAGGACCGACACCACGACGGACTCGGTAGAGTGCCTAGGCCGAAAGCCCGCCTGACAAGGCGCCAGGCCCCCAGTTGCTTCCACGTGGGCACTGAATACCGATGTAACATGGCGCTCGAGCACCTTGCCCAAGTAGGGCAACAGGGAGATGGGGCGATAGTTGACTGGGGCGGACGAATCTGCACCAGGCTTCTTTAGAATAGGCACTATTGTGGCAGATTTGAGAGCTGGAATCACAACCCCTTGCGCAAGGGAGCTATTAAGAAAAGTATTCGGGGACTGAGTGCAAACAGAGTAAATCTGTTGAAGGATGCGGGCCGGACAATTAACGGCCGGGGAACCTGACTTTACCTTAGGAAGAGTTTCCAAAAATACTTCTTCAGTGAGAGGGGGAATCGAAGAAAGACGACACTGGACTGTGGGAGGGAGGGGTTCAACAAAAGTAGGAGAGGGGGGTGGGATGTTAATCTTGATATTGGTGATTTTATCCAGAAAATAATAATTCAGTGAATCACATAGGGACTGGGTAGGAGGGGGTTTAGGGGTAGCCCTCTCAGAAAAGGCTAAATCATGTACGATAGTAAAGATCTCTCTAGATTTATTCTCTGCCACCAGAATTTTTGCTGAAAAGTAGGCAGTTTTGGCTCCTAGAATAGCTTTTTTATAGTCATGTAATAGTGTGAGATAATGGGTTTTCGGTAAGGGACAGTAGTCCCTTCTCCATTGCCTCTCAGCTCGCCTAAGGGTCAGCTTTTTATCCTTTAAGTCTTCGCTGAACCACCGGTTAGACTCCTTAGGTCTTTTGGTTGAGATCCGGCGTAGGGGGGCTACTAAATCGCAGCCTCCAGCGAGCCAGTTGTCGATAGCGGTGGCTTACAATGAGGAGGATAGGCCCACCAGGTTGGGTGAGGAGTTCAAGAGAGAAGAGGATAGTGAGGGGAGGTCAACACGGTTCCAGTTTCGTGCCCAGGTGTTTTTTGCAAGCGGGACCTTAGTTACAGGGTTGAGGTGGAGGGAAAACGAGATAAGAGCATGGTCAGACCATGGACATGGGGACACAGATATGGATGAAATGGAGTTGTTGAGAGACCAAACTTGGTCTAGCACGTGTCTGTGTGTGTGTGTCAGAACTTGTATGTGGGGGATGAAATTCAAAGATTGGAGTGATTCTGTGAATTGTTTGGAGGATGTGCATTCAAGGGGGTCCGTGGGCCAGTAGTTAAAATCGCCTAACACTAGGACTACTAAATTAAGAAAAATCGTAATTTTAGGACTTTCGGTATTCACAGAAGGCATTTAGGCGTCCTAAAGTTAGTAGTCCTAACTTTACTACTACTAAATTGAGAAAAATCCTAATTTTAGGACTTTCGGTATTCACAGAAGGCATTTAGGAGTCCTAAAGTTAGGAGTCCTAACTTCTGTGAATAGCGAAATGAGTAAGTTCATTCTGTGAATACCAAAAGTAGTAAGTGCATTCTGTGAATGCCAAAAGTAGTAAGTTCATTCTGTGAATACCAAAAGTAGTAAGTGCAATCTGTGAATACCAAAACAGTAGTAAGTTTAGGATTGAGTCTTAAGTTCATTCTGTGAATTGGGTCCTAAGTGTCTAAATGGATGTTTTCTTTGTAAATTTCATTGTATAACTGACTTATTAAGTGTATCTTAGTGAATACATGTACTAGCGAGTAATATTTAAATATGTAATTATCTGTATCAGTGTATCACTTTGTGTATAAGTGGCTGCATGGGTTGGTGAGTAGCTACACGAGTGTCTATAAATGTAAATGTAAATGTGCTGGACTTGTAAAGCGCACAGCTGCCCGTAAGCGTCCCGGCGCTTGCTTGGGGAACCCGTCCTGGTATTCCCCTGTGAGAAACCACGGCAGGGTGTCCACAAGGTGAAAGCCAGGCATCCCGCCGCGAGGGGCCGTAGTGGAGATTAAGCAAGCTATTGCCCAGAGTCACAGAGTGTGACCCCGTGAGTTGAGTAGGCACCAGAGCGAGAATTGTTGAGTCCGTGGAATTTTTTGAGCCCGAGACCCGCCGAGGCGGGGAATCGAACCCTGGTCCACGGTCGATCTCAGCTTCCGGGTCTGCCGCCTCTAACCACTGAGCCACGCTTCTCCACTATATGGGTTATTAGTTGTTTTTTTCAGTATCAGAATGACTGTCTGTATGGTTTGGTGGCAGATATTACTTAGAGCACAGATGCATGAATGACTGACTCACTGTTTGTATGTGTTTTGAAGACAGCATGTGTGCAGGACTGCACGGGTGGATGAATGTGTGTATGGGTGTGCTAGTGAGTGAATGACTGCCTCAATAGTGTCTTTATGAGTAAGTACATATGTTTTAAACATGTGTGAGTATCGATGTATATAAGTAAGGATATATATCACAGTGACAGATTCAAAAAGTTCCTGTATAAATAAGTATGTTTTTCTATCACTGATTGTTTAAGAGAGTAAGTATGTGTACGTTTCTGTAAAAGTAAGTGTAGTGATCTGTGTAAAGCTGTATATGCAAACAAATGTATGTTTGATAGTTTATTTGCATGTGTGGGTATGTGTGTGAGTAACTCTATGAATGAGTGTTGGTGTGTAACAGTATTCATAAGTATATGAGTACATATGATGAGTGAGTACATGTATAAGTGACTATATAGAACCGTTGGTGAATGAGTGCATGGGTATGTAGATGGCGAAATTACTGAATAGGTTGTTGGTAAGTGGTATTGTTATATCCATTTTTTTTTATTTTTACTTTTTTATTTCTGAAGATGTGCATCAAAGGTTATATTACGCCAAAAAGAGGTCTGCCATTCTTTCACAAGGATGATGTCATCAGTGATGTCATTTGAGATGTCATCAGTGATGTCATCAGTGATGTCACTGACCATGTCATGAGTGATGTTATATGTGACGTCATCAGCAGTGCATTGCGGGCGTGCAAGTTATAGTTAGCTGAGCTAACTATAACGGAGGACTTTCAAAGGTTTTGTATGAGAAAAATGTTCAGCTAACTATAACGTGTGAAAACTAGGGTTTTTTCAAGAATTTGCATGTTTTTTTAAATGCTAATTCCTAACTATAACGTGTGTGAAACCTATGTTTTTTTCAATGAATTTGCAAGGTTTTTTAAATGCTAATTCCTAAATATAACGTTTGTGAAACCTATGGTTTTTTCAATGAATTTCAAAGGTTTTGTAAATGATAAGTTATAAATGTATTAATTATTATGTCTCTCTTTTTACACTAATTTCTTATATTTTTAATATAAATATTTATATGTAGTTAATTTTTTAGATTATATTTCATATTCTTATTATAAAATAATAACAAAACTAAATTGCAAAGTAATTTTTGGATTAATTATTGCTTCACTTCGGTTGCAAGTATAACACAACTCCAGCAATGCTCTGGGGCCCTATGCTCACAAAGCTGTATCAATCCTTACACCTGCTTCAAGCATGTGCAAGGTTTTGACGCAGCATAACCTCAAAAGTGACTGAATGAAATGTTATACATTTCACTCAGTCACTTTTAGGAGGCTGCACCCCCTTCTGCACAGGAAAGCCTTTTCTGGCGCACAGCTTTACAATGTTATGCACCCTCCAGATGCGTCACATTGTTAATAGCACACACCATGGCACATCTTTTGCACCACCACTGTGTCACAAAAGTGACACAACGGCTGTGTAAAAGAGGCACATGGGGATTGTAAATCCGCCCCTAACACATACAAATTCACCCAGGCAGTTTCACCAGCAGCGCAAATTGAAGCATAGACTTTTAACATATTTATATACATATGGTACATTCAAGTGCTTCACACATACTACAGTATACTATAGGTAAACACCGTATAGATTTATGCTGTAGCACTTCCTTATAGTTCTGCACTTTCCCATTCTCCATACACGTGTAATATATTCATTCATTCATTTATGAACTACACATTCATTCTGACAAACTTTTACACACTAACATAGAAATATAGTTCTTTCTTTGACCAGTGAAGGTAGTTCTAAAAATAATTTTTTTTTGTTTTGCATCTTTTTTGTGTTTTTTCAACAAATTCCAAGCGGAACAAAAGAATGAAAAAAAGAACAACTAATGTCGAGGACAGCAATGATCCTGTATCCTGCGTTCTATCAGGTCGATAGACTGTTCCCCATAACATAAAAGTTTATCGCAATAAATGCAAAGAAATTTAACTTTAGCAAAGTCAGAATCAATATGTGGGTGTGGACTGTTTGCTGAAACTGCTGCCGCAGTTGATGTGCTTGGTGTAGCAGCAGGTGGGGTCTCGTGCAACCTCCGTCCTTCAGCTCGAGCAAAGTTCTTGGGGTGCAAGTTCCTCACGTGTCGCACCATATTTGATGTGCCAAAGGATAATTTTTTACATGGATCACCCCTTGAAAGAGTTGTTTGGCAAGTTTTACAGGTTAGTTTTGCAGCATTAACCTTTTTTTGACCTTCTGGAAAAGTGAAAAACTTCCAAATTAGAGCTTCTTTCCTCTTCTTTGGAGGATCTTCACGAATGAAATCTCCCTCTGAAGAACTGCTGGAAGATGACTCCATTGCTCTTATTATGGTGATCTTCCTTCTATTTGAGAAGATTCTCACAATAAATGCTTCTTCTTAGAGAGTCAAAGTCGAATAATTCTAATGAGTCGGAACTTTCAACACTCGCAAAAGGAAAAGTTATGAACCAATCAATTCTCTACTTTTAAAGACACATGGTTTTGCGTACGCTTTTGATGCGCTTGCGCAGCTCTTTCAATACAAGTACGCATGATCTTCTATCGCGATTTGTGTAATTCTTTTTAAAAGTAATATAGGATTATTAAAAGTATTTTAAAAAAATCATAGTTATCCCAAATGTCTGCCCTTAGTATCTACATTAAATACATAAATAAATGTTTTAAACCAAGTAGAAACATTGCCCCCTTTCGCGTACAGAACGCCGGACATGACGTCACACCGAAGCTTTAATGCGACGCGTAACGTCAAAGCATATTTGTACTGTATGCGCGGGTACACGCTGAGTATGATAAGCATTACAAACTATGGTGCGATCACCTTCTCAGTGACAAATCAGAGCTCAGGGCGCGCTAAGGAGAATGATTAGAAGTGCTGACTCATTGCAGATCCGATTCTGGGCCTGCATCTGCGTACATTATAACACCGCCCCCATCTCTCTCTGTTGTTAATTGTTAGTGCACACACTCATACTTGCACATGCGCGGTCCACGCCCGCCCACACTACTCACATGCCACCACCAAGCATGCTTGCTATCATTTAGCCTAGAAACCAATACATTAGCCAATGTGATCTCCCCCAGGGCCATCATTCTTATAGACCGCAAAAACGCTTCCAATGACGGCCCTGGGCTTGGTTTGGTCAGCCCCTGCGGTTCCCATATAATGCGGGCACTGACGTGAGCACACTCTCTTTTGCCTGCCTCTGCTGCGATGAGACAAATACTGTCAAAAACACCCCAGACTCAGCAAAACCACAGCCTTTCAAGACACGACAAAAGACGACAGAAACAAAGGTAAGAGAAGACGTCATAACATCAGCCTCCACTGTAAATTGTAAATGCATAATACTATTTTTTTATCCTTCATATGGCTTTCCTACCCCTCAATGGTTTTAAATTGTACTTACATAATTAAAATATTTCTTTATAAGTCACGAGGTCCTATACACCTCTAATCTAAAAATTGTGCGTGCATAAATTTCTGTGTCGTATTTCTGTACTGCGCCACGTGCTTAGGCCTCTAATATTATTAATTATGCATCCATGATAGTATTTTTTTTTCTGCGTCACGACGCTGTCCCAGGCCTTTATTAACTTATTGATCTTTCTTTGTTTGCTGGAGCTGCAACAGTCTTAATACGGAATATTAAGAACCCACATTAAAATTCACTTTTGATAGTAGTTACGCAACTCAGTTTCAATGACTAATCAAAATCTCCTTTTGTTTCCTTCACCAAACATTGTTCAGAAGCAACTACGGCCTATCGAGCAACAGCAATGGAATTCTCTGCAACTTATTGAATATACTTTGACGTATAGAAGCAGAGTTAAGTGGAGTGGTGAACTCTGGCGGCCGCACTCTTTATACAAGGTAAGCACAGCAGCCTAGATCTCCAAAGCCTTCATAGGAATGCATTAGAAATAAGTCGGCATAACGGGCGTCAGTAACGCAGTAGGCACTACCATATAGACACCACTTGAACGCGGCACTATAACAAGTAAAATGTACCAGGTATACTGCACTCGTAAAACTGTAGCCTAACTTTTATTTATGAAAGGAGAGAGGGCCATATGATCAAACCTTGGTAACAGAATTATCGCCCCTTTATCGTCTGGAAAGTGGCGATAATGGGTTTGATAATATACTCTATGAAATTCCAATCGAAGCTCATGTTAGATGTGAAGGACCTCTGACATGAGCTTCGATTGGAATTCCATAGAACATATTATCAAACCCATTATCGCCACTTTAGCGACACTTTCCTGCCGATAAAGTGGCAATAATTTCTGTCGCCCAGGCTTGATAATTTCCCAGACTGCGTAGTGTACAGCAGCTTCTCTGTAAAATGTATAATTACCTCCGAGCAGTGACAACAGATAGGTTACAACAGTCTGACAAACAGATCATCAACCTTATTACGCCACTTTTGAGTCACTTTTAACATGGGTAAAGTGATGCAAAGAGCTAGTAAATCTACGTTTGGTTCAACAAAAAATCTCAACTCCAGACTCTGCGACACAGTTTTCATGTTTTCTCTCTCACTCTCTGTGACCTAATTTCTCTATCTCTCTTAAACTTAGACACTGCTGTCTGATTCGACGTGTAGAAGATCTGCTCAACTTAAGTTGTCAACTCCACTTCCTAATGTGTTTGGCGCAAAGTTTACACAATGGTAAGGACAGAGGCCTAGAACTACAAATACTTCATAGGAATACATTAGAAATAATTCGGCATAACGGGCGTCAGTAACGCAGTAGGCACTTCCATATAGACACCACTTGAACGCGGCACTATAACAAGTAAAATGTACAGGGTACACTGCACTCATAAAACTGTAGTGTAACTTTTATTTATGAAAGGAAAGAGGGCCATATTATCAAACCTTGGCAACAGAATTATCGCCCCTTTATCGTCTGGAAAGTGGCGATAATGGGTTGGATAATATACTTTATGAAATTCCAATCGAAGCTCATGTTAGATGTGAAGGACCTCTGACATGAGCTTCGATTGGAATTCCATAGAACATATTATCAAACCCATTATCGCCACTTTAGCGACACTTTCCTGCCGATAAAGTGGCAATAATTTCTGTCGCCCAGGCTTGATAATTTCCCAGAGTGCGTAGTGTACAGCAGCTTCTCTGTAAAATGTATAATTACCTCCGAGCAGTGACAACAGGTAGGTTACAACAGTCTGACAAACAGATCATCAACCTTATTACGCCACTTTTGAGTCACTTTTAACATGGGTAAAGTGATGCAAAGAGCTAGTAAATCTACGTTTGGTTCAACAAAAAATCTCAACTCCAGACTCTGCGACACAGTTTTCATGTTTTCTCTCTCACTCTCTGTGACCTAATTTCTCTATCTCTCTTAAACTTAGACACTGCTGTCTGATTCGACGTGTAGAAGATCTGCTCAACTTAAGTTGTCAACTCCACTTCCTAATGTGTTTGGCGCAAAGTTTACACAATGGTAAGGACAGAGGCCTAGAACTACAAATACTTCATAGGAATACATTAGAAATAATTCGGCATAACGGGCGTCAGTAACGCAGTAGGCACTTCCATATAGACACCACTTGAACGCGGCACTATAACAAGTAAAATGTACAGGGTACACTGCACTCATAAAACTGTAGTGTAACTTTTATTTATGAAAGGAAAGAGGGCCATATTATCAAACCTTGGCAACAGAATTATCGCCCCTTTATCGTCTGGAAAGTGGCGATAATGGGTTGGATAATATACTTTATGAAATTCCAATCGAAGCTCATGTTAGATGTGAAGGACCTCTGACATGAGCTTCGATTGGAATTCCATAGAACATATTATCAAACCCATTATCGCCACTTTAGCGACACTTTCCTGCCGATAAAGTGGCAATAATTTCTGTCGCCCAGGCTTGATAATTTCCCAGAGTGCGTAGTGTACAGCAGCTTCTCTGTAAAATGTATAATTACCTCCGAGCAGTGACAACAGATAGGTTACAACAGTCTGACAAACAGATCATCAACCTTATTACGCCACTTTTGAGTCACTTTTAACATGGGTAAAGTGATGCAAAGAGCTAGTAAATCTACGTTTGGTTCAACAAAAAATCTCAACTCCAGACTCTGCGACACAGTTTTCATGTTTTCTCTCTCACTCTCTGTGACCTAATTTCTCTATCTCTCTTAAACTTAGACACTGCTGTCTGATTCGACGTGTAGAAGATCTGCTCAACTTAAGTTGTCAACTCCACTTCCTAATGTGTTTGGCGCAAAGTTTACACAATGGTAAGGACAGAGGCCTAGAACTACAAATACTTCATAGGAATACATTAGAAATAATTCGGCATAACGGGCGTCAGTAACGCAGTAGGCACTTCCATATAGACACCACTTGAACGCGGCACTATAACAAGTAAAATGTACAGGGTACACTGCACTCATAAAACTGTAGTGTAACTTTTATTTATGAAAGGAAAGAGGGCCATATTATCAAACCTTGGCAACAGAATTATCGCCCCTTTATCGTCTGGAAAGTGGCGATAATGGGTTGGATAATATACTTTATGAAATTCCAATCGAAGCTCATGTTAGATGTGAAGGACATCTGACATGAGCTTCGATTGGAATTCCATAGAGCATATTATCAAACCCATTATCGCCACTTTAGCAACACTTTCCTGCCGATAAAGTGGCAATAATTTCTGTCGCCCAGGCTTGATAATTTCCCAGAGTGCGTAGTGTACAGCAGCTTCTCTGTAAAATGTATAATTACCTCCGAGCAGTGACAACAGATAGGTTACAACAGTCTGACAAACAGATCATCAACCTTATTACGCCACTTTTTTTGAATCACTTTTAACATAGGTAAAGTGATGCAAAGAGCTAGTAAATCTACGTCTGGTTCAACAAAAAATCTCAACTCCAGACTCTGCAACACAGTTTTAATGTTGTTTTCTCTCTCTCTCTCACTCTCTGTGACATCATTTCTCTTTCTCTCTTAAACTTAGACACTGCTGTCTGCTTCGACGTGTAGAAGATCTGCTCAACTTAAGTTGTCAACTCCAATTCCTAATGAGTATGGCGCAAAGTTTACACAACGGTAAGGACAGAGGCCTAGATCTACAAATACTTCATAGGAATACATTAGAAATAATTCGGCATAACGGGCGTCAGTAACACAGTAGGCACTTCCATATAGACACCACTTGAACGCGGCACTATAACAAGTAAAATGTACCAGGTACACTGCACTCGTAAAACTGTAGTGTTAGCTTTATTTCTGAAACGAAAGAGGGCCATATTATCAACCCTTGGCGACAAAATTATCGCCACTTTATCGGCAGCAAACTGCCGCTAAAGTGGCCATATTAGGTTTGATATTATGCTCTATGGAATTGCAATCGAAGCTCATGTTAGATATGAAGGACATCTGACATGAGCTTCGATTGGAATTCCATAGAGCATATTATCAAACCCATTATC
This sequence comes from Lissotriton vulgaris, assembly GCF_964263255.1. Classification (NCBI taxonomy): domain Eukaryota; kingdom Metazoa; phylum Chordata; class Amphibia; order Caudata; family Salamandridae; genus Lissotriton; species Lissotriton vulgaris. Next base: position 49,879 of record NW_028246523.1, read on the forward strand.
GCCTTTCCTGCTGATAAAGTGGCAATAATATTTGATGCCGAGGCTTGATATTATTTCCCAGAGTGCGTAGTGTACAGCAGCTTCTCTGTAAAGTGTATAATTACCTCCAAGCAGTGACAACAGATAGGTTACAACAGTCCGACAAACTGATCATCAACCTTATTACGCCACTTTTGAATCACTTTTAACACGGGTAAAGTGATGCAAAGAGCTAGTAAATCTACGTCTGGTTCAACAAAAAATCTCAACTCCAGACTCTGCGACACAGTTTTAATGTTCTTTTCTCTCTCTCTCACTCTCTGTAACATCATTTCTCTATCTCTCTTAAAGTTAGACACTGCTGTCTGCTTGGACGTCTAGAAGATCAGCCTACCTGAGGTTGTCCATCCCAGTGCCTGCAGTGTTTGGCCGCAAGCTTTATACAACGGTAAGCACACAGGCCTACATCTACAAATCCTTCATAGGAATGCATTAGAAATAAGTCGCCATAACGGGCGTCAGTAACGCAGTAGGCACTTCCATATAGACACCACTTGAACGCGGCACTATAACAGAACTGGAAGGTACGAGTCACACTGCACACGTAAAACTGTAGAGTTACCACAACTTGTAATGTTTCAGCTCATTTATCCACATCTACATAATTCTAAACTCTAATTTTCTTTTTTCTTTTTCAAATTACCAATCGGACACCTTTTGGAATCCATTTCACAATTTCTTTATAACATTGTTTAACTTATTTTGCCAGTTCTAATATAGTTATAATTGAGTTTTGTTTATATTTATTGTTTAATAAAAGTGAATTAAAAAAAACTACATACTTCTTTTATTTAGTGGGGGAGGGGTATGACGGTCCACAATAAAAATAATGTTGAAATACTATAGTAAGATATTCAAGACTAAGATTGAAAACTACTGAGTTCTAACTAACTGATATAATAAATAAAACGTTCAGAAACTAATAACATGGCGGTGGACAGAGTACATAATCAACGTTTGGTGCCTCCGCACTAACTTACAAATAAATATATAAAAAATATGACTATTAATACTGTACAAAAGTACAGCACCGGATGAATCACACCTAGAAAAGAAAGCGTCAGATTTACTAACTGATATAAAGAAAGGTTTGCTCGTTGAAATTGAAGAAAAAAACGTGAACTTCGAAACGACGCTGATCATGGTACAACTGCTACACCAAAAAAAAAGGAAAGCTTTACATACAAAAGGCGATACATTATCGCCGCTTTTATCGACAGAAAACGGCCTATAAAGCGGCGATAATGTGCTTGATAATAGGCCCTTGTAACTTCCCATAGCAGCCCAGGCTCTGATCCTAACCTAGGCTGCTATGGTTATTCACAAGTACATATTATCAAGCCCATTATCTCCGCTTTATCGGCAGTTTACTGCCAATAAATGTGACGATAATGTATCGCCTTTTGTTGTTAATATGGACCATTGCTTTTTTTTTGACCAGCAAACTTAGGTGCATCTTATCAAGGACCGGTGTTAAAATTATCGACGTTTTATTGGCAAGAAACTGCTGATAAAACAGAGATACTGAGCTTCATAATACAGCCTTGTTATTTCCCATAGAACTCCATGATAGCACCAGAACATAGGCTTCTATGGGACTTAACAAGGACGTATTATCAAGCCCACCCTCTCAACATTAATAAAAAACTCCAGACAATGCAGATGCCCGGAGCTAGAAGGTCATTTTACATATCACTGCCCCGGAAATGTGGCGTTCCCCACGACGTGTACGGGGACAGAGAGAGAGAGCTCAAAAACTTTTTTTTTTAAAAAGACCCGAGGGGTGCCGCTACCCGAGACTGCGGGGAGTAGGACCGTAACCCCCCCCACGCGTACTTCAAAATAAAACCAGAAGAGTGCCGTTCCCCAGTGCTTGGAGCACCTTACATTATGCAGAAAAATTGCCCCCGTAATTTCCCCCCCGGGACCTAATGAATAAAACGGACTTCTACTTTTTTTTCACTTTTTCCACCGCGTACAAGTACTGCACGAGTATCCCGCCATTCCTTATTTAAAAAAAAAAAAATTGACTCTAAAGATTCATGTACCACCCCCTGACCAAGACTATAGGCTCAGAATGTTTCTACCCTGCCCCCTTTCCTTATTTCTCAACTTTGTTTTACTGTTTTCTTGTGACTCTGCTCTTCCGACAAACAACATGGCTGCCAATACTTCCTGGTTTGGAGTATTGACAGCCAATCAGCATGCAGCTCCTGCTCGTAATTGTAGGTATTTACATACGCGTACGCCGTGATTTTTCTTAAAAAAAAAACAAAAACAAAAAAATAGAGCCTAAACATCCATATACGACCCCATAAGCAAGCCTAGAGGGTCAGAATATCTCTACCCTACCCCCTTCCCCTTTTTCTCAACTTTGTTTTACTGTTTTCTTCTGACTCTGTTCTAGCGAGGCACAACATGGCCACCAACACTTCCTGGTTTCGAGTGTTGACAGACAGTTCACAGCCAATCAGCGTACTGAACTCCGACTCTAGATATCGCTATTATTTACTTGCATTTTTCTCAAAAACTACTTAACGGATTTACACCATTTAATAGAAAGCACAATCTGCGAACAGAACTCTACCTCTCTGTCAAATTTCGTGTAATTCCGTTCAGCCGTTCGAGCTGTAGCCCTAGGTAAAGGTCCCTATGGAAAATTGCATGGGGAAAACATGTTTTGGGACCCCCCTTTTTCTCGGCCCCCGCTTGACCAATCACCCCCAAACTTTTAGGGAAGGAGCAGAACTGAGCAGGCCATTTTCTTGGAGAAATTCACGAAGATTCGTTCACCGACGCCAAAGTTATTCCAAATAGAATGTTGTGGATTTCCTGTGGAAACTAGGTCCTATCTGCACTCCAACTCACTTAAAGGAAAACTACTATGCACAATTGACTGCCTGCCCCAGAATGCACTTCTGCACCAGTGACGAAGGTATGGATGTACACGTCATGAAAGGGTGGGGCATGCTCGTGAATAAACACAGTGCAAACACGACGCAGAGTTGGAGAGTAATTTCTGTGCCCATGATGAGGAGGCTGTGAGCCTTAAAACGCGTTGGCAGCAAGATACAATAACGGCAGCAAGAAGGAAGATTGCATGTTTTAAGCTGGAAGCCAAAATACCGAGTGTGCCTTCCCGATGCTACAGGGCACTTTGGGGAACATTACACACGCGGCAGCCTGGTCGCGGGGAAGAGCACCTTCGTCAGCTAGGGATCAAGCTCTCCTGTGCTGGAATGATGCTGTGTCCTGAACTGTTTGGAGACAAAACGGCACGGTATTTTATATGCTAATTAATCATCCTGACAGCACCGTGCCTACTTAAGGCTACAAACGAACTAGAAAATAATGAAATATGCACTCCAACTCACTTAAAGGAAAACTACTATGCACAATTGACTGCCTGCCCCAGAATGCACTTCTGCACCAGTGACGAAGGTATGGATGTACACGTCATGAAAGGGTGGGTCATGCTCGTGAATAAACACAGTGCAAACACGACGCAGAGTTGGAGAGTAATTTCAGTGCCCATGATGAGGAGGCTGTGAGCCTTGAAACGCGTTGGCAGCAAGATACAATAATGGCAGCAAGAAGATTGCATGTTTTAAGCTGGAAGCCAAAATACCGAGTTATATATATATATATATATATATATATATATATATATATATATATATATATATATATATATATATATATATATATATATATATATATATATATATATATATATATATATATATATATACTTATTTTCTTATAGTTTATATATAGTTTATATTTAATCTATTACAATGTAAATATAATGTTGTGACATTAATATGTATTCTTGATTTTTGCTATGTGTTAGAAACTTGAAAATTTAAGACGGAATATGTTTTCCATGTCCATCGGATTGCCCAACCTGTTATTTTTAAAGGGAATCGGGCACTGTGTGTTTGTTGGTATGGCAGTGACGAAGCCCGAGGGAGGATGAAACGCGTTGCCAATAAATATCTCTTGTGAAATCCAAAACTGAAGAGTGCAGGTTTGCCTGGACTTATTTGAAGCCACTGTGTAGTTATAGTTAGATCAGAGTTTCCATGGAAGAGCGTTTTATGCTTTGCTAATAACTGTTGCGTCATTCAACAAATCGTCACAAAACTTTCCAAATAAATCTCAATCACCTCAGGCTCATCATGGAAAGTTACGAGGTGATCAGTCCAGCAGGGACCTAGAAAAAAGAGGGATCACAAAACATTGTTTTCCTTGTTAATTCCGATAGGAAACTTTGCTCTCTGATACAGAGTAAGTGACTGAACGGAATTTTACCAAATTTGGCAATAAGTTAGACCTTTACTCAGAAAACAAGCTTTTTGGTGCAAATTTATTCGGCGTTTCAGAAATTTGTGTTTAAATTGGATGTTGGGTGGACTTGAAGGCATTAACAAAGATATGTATGTCTGGACGGTTGGTCCCATGGGAGTCCAGTGGTACGGGATAAATAAAATGGGGCTTTCTGATTGGGACAGGGAGCATTTTTCCCTTGGCCCTTTTTGGTACTGCATACCACAACTGTTGGAGCCGCACAGAGGAATCTGATGGCTAGGATACGGCCCAGAGTAATTTAACAGTGGCTGATATTAATTTATGGATTTGATCCTTCCCTTTTAAGTATACTTCAGTGCAACACCCTATGTGCGAAGAGGATGCCCAGACATGGGTTCCGAACACTATTTGCCACTGGAACCAATCTGCACTAGACATACGAGCCCCAATCAGAGTGCAACCGGTCTTGCGTTGCTTATTCAGGGAGGACTTGGTCTGGCAGTTCAGGCTGGACTGTTCCTATTACAGGAAGATCAAGAATGATTTGTGCTTTGAATATGGCTGGGTTCAATCTGAGGTGGCATGGTGTGCAAATTAACAATGGACTGGGAAGCGGCCTGGGTAATCACCAGTGGTTGAGATTAAGTCAAGTACTTCAGATATCACTTTTTGTACTTTTCAGACAATGGAGGACAATTGGGAGGGGCTGGCAAAGCACACAGACAACAGAGGGTAGACAAGAGGGGTAAGGGTAGCTAGCTGATAACAGAGGGCTGGCGGGAAGGGCTGGAGCAACAAACTGACAATGGAGAGTAGGCAGGAGAAGCTGGTGGTGCATGCGGACAATGGAGGGCAGACAGGAGAAGATGGGGTCAGGGGCAGGTAGTATTAGTGGGAAAATATGTTTATTTAAGATTAGAGTCTAATAAAGAAAGAATATTTATTCATATACATCTCAATTAAAAATCAATATAAAGTTTTCAGACCTTTTACAACCTTTACAAATCTTCAGAAAACAGCAGAGCAAATTACAATCTAACTGCATACATATGTTGTTATCCTATATTTAAGAAACAATTGGCTTTAAAAATACCTCTTAGGAAAAAATAAAAACAATCTAACAGTATTTTAAACTTGTAGCCTTTTCCCCGAAACCACAGCTACACATGCCATCATCTTCTTGAAAGAATGTTAAACTATCCATGCAATGGATTTAGGATTATTCTTAATTTTAATATTTCACTTCGCATTTCTGGGTTCGGTAGATCTGTTAGATAATGATAAACCGATACCACCTGCCATAAGGCATGCAAGCACATTGTTGGTTTCTACAAGGTCAAATTGCTAAGGTTTCTTGTCCTAGATTCCAATTTACCCTAACAACGAAATTTCTTTTTCGATAAACTTAAAGGAGTTTCTATATGAAAATCCTGGTGATTAAAATATCTAGCAATCACAAGCAAATGTACTCTTAGCTCCTTTACCAACCTTAACATGCTATTGATTCATTCATACTTGCAATACCATGACACTTTTGACTGGTGGTAGGTTACCTATTTATGCCAAAAACTTAAAGTTTGAAGCACAGCTATACAACTCCAGGACTTCAAATTAGCTACCACCGTTATAGCTAGTACCATAGAACATTTGGGTAAACTTAGCAGAGTTTTCAGGTAGTGACCGTCAAACTTTTCCGCATCAATTATCCACCGAAACATAAAATCTCTTCCCCATATAACATCTATGGTGAGACCTTGGCTTTATAATCTGTAAGAACTGGTTTGCGAAAAGAACCACCAAAATCTCTTCTGAATGTCCCAATCGTTGTTAATGCATCAGATTTTAAAGTGTCTGTGTAAATTTTCTAATTTAAATTATGGTTAAAAATCATTCATAGATATCTAAATGATGAAACTTCCTCCACTCTTATCTCTCCAATTTACCATGTAAATGATTAACGTTTATGGTCAAATACCAACATTTTAATTTTATCCACATCAATAAGCAATTTTATTACTTTGCAATAATTATTAAATGCAATTCACTGTCTTTAAAGCCCATATTTGCTCAAGTTCGTTGTTTCCAAATCAGCTTAGAGTAAGCAAGGGACATGGTGGCCCTCAATCCATGATGAAAACTAATGTCTATTTAAACGGGGCTTTGCAAGGTCAGCAAAATAAAGTGCAAATACAGCAGGGTTAAAATACCCTCCTGACATTTACTGTTCTCCAAAGCTATTTTGTTTAGATAAAGAAACACATTTATCTAACTCCATCCTCACCTCGTTGCACCTATGTAGTTCTTTTAACATGGATAGTAACCCTCTGGGAATTTTAAGATATTATAACTTTTCCCATAAGATCTTACAATTAACTAAGTCCAAAGTGGCAGCAGAACAGATTACCACTTGTTTCGACTGGCTTCTAACTCATCATCCATATACTAAAAGTATGATGTATGGTTGAATGGCCCTCTTTAAATCCTCCTTGCTCAATCATCATAAGGCAATTAAAGTCAATCCACCCCTTTAAGTATTGTAATATCGGTTTTGCATCTGACATTGCACCAACATCTACCAGGCCAATAAACTGATAATTTAATGGATCTGCTGAATCATTCTCTTTAAACGTTACCTTAACTATTTACCCTTTGATTTAGAGATAAGTTGGAACGCCAAAGCAAACATCCTGGTCCACCATTCTACAACTGATTTAACAATTATTGCAGAAAAATCTTATGGACCACCAAATCTCCACAGATTAGAAGTGGCATTTTTTTCTTCTAAGTATTTACAATAAAAAAGAGAGTATTTCTTCACCACATATGTATGGTTTGGCCTGAGAATCTGGGCATCCATCAGTTATTTCATATGGCGTATCCAGCTTTCTTATGGAACCATACACCTGGATGTACTTGTCTCTTTGCTAGACCCATGCCAGACTAAACTCCAGAGTGTATTCATATCATTTGCAAAATAACTGGCCCTTTTTGTGCTTGAGCCTCTTTCTTTTCTCTTTTTTTTAAGTCATGGCACTAAGCACTAAACCATACTCATGTATGGTTCTTCTAGGGGGCGTGGTCAAGCTGGCGACTAAGATGGCCACTTAGCTCTGCAGCTCCGTCGATCTCCCCAAAATCATAGCAATGCATGGGGCTAAAATCAACATCCGAACAGCGGAGCCGATGCAATAGTGGGCTGTGGTACTGGCTGAGCCCGGCTGGGTGCAAAAACCGTGAGCATCGATGAAACCGCCATCAGCTCCAGGAGGGAAGGTGTGGCCGCAAGATGTGAAGCGAGGTCCCTGCGGGCTGAGAGACGCTGCGCTTAAGGAGAGGCCCTACATCCGGCCTGAGCAGTAACGGGCTGTCTACGCTGATGTGAGACCCACGAAGAGTGCTGAAGCCGGTCGTTCATGGACAGCAGACTGGGGGAAGACGCAACAAACACGCAACACCGGAATAAATGGACCCAGGTAGGGCCAGAGAAACCCTGTGGCTGAAGTGGCGCAGAGAACTCGGACTGCCAAAGAGCCTACTGCGCCCCAACAAGACCCTGCACTGGGTAGGGTTGGCCCACTCCACCACCGAAGGCCCCGTGGTGACAGGGACCTTGGGTGAGTATGGGGGCCGCCCATCGGGCCGTCTTGGCCAGTCTGGGCAGGCCTTTTCTGTCATTTTCCTTCCCTCCCTGGGCCTGAAGAGAATTGTAGCGCTGACGGCCATGCAGCCACCCTCTCGCTTGTGGCCCGCTTGCCGGAGGCAGCGGAAACATTGGCACCCTTGGTTGCGGGTGTGACTAACCCAGCGCGGACCACGCGGGAGGGCTCTGATGCAGCAGCTGCTTGTGGAACGCCCTGGGGAAGCTACCTACTGGTGCAATTGTGCTGAAGTTGGCTGGGCATTGCGGCAGCGAAACGGTGCATTTACTGTTTAGTGCTCCCCCAACATGAGGACAGGACATAGATTGCAAGGTGTGCCCCAAACTAGTGATTTCTCTGCATAAGCTGGACCGGCCGAGAACCATTACAGGACTGGACTCCACTAGCAAAATGCAGGCATTCAGACGAAGACCGCAGGGCCCTGTCACGGGCCGGGGCCCACCCAGCTCAAAACACAGCTGCTATCCCATCAATTAGCAGGAAATGGTCCGGGGGACCCAAAACTGCGCAGGCTGACCTTTGATAAGACTAAACACGCTGTGGAGGGACCCAGACCCGAAATGGAGGAGGGAGGAAACCTACCGGACACCTACCAAGCGACACGGCAGTGGCCCTTATGGAGGTGCTTAGAGAGGGCTTCAAGACCCTGGACACTTGTTCTGATGCATTAGACAAATGCCTAGATTAAATGAGGGCATGCCTGGACCGGCATGTGGGACAGCTTGATGCAGTGGTGGGAAGGTTTTCAGGTCTGGAGGTCGGATCAGCCCAGAAGACCAAAAGGTTGGAACGCATGGAAAAACTCCTAAAGACGATTGCAATGAAGAAAAAAAAATCATGGAAGGCAGAAGCACGCGCACCAACATCTGTGTTCTGGGTATTCTGGAATCTACGAACATGGAGCGACTTGATGAATTTGTGGAACAACTTTTGACTGACTTATTTGGCCAGGAATCCTTTACACCCGCGTTCGTGGTTGAGAGGGTTCATCGCACCTTGGGGCCGCGCCCAAACCCGGGCTGCCTTTCAAATCCGCTGATCACCCGGCTGCTAAATTTCAGGGAAAGAGACACTGCACTCCTCCGGGCAAGAGAAAAGGCCCCCCTCAACTGGCAAGAGTCATCAACCTCTCTTTACACAGCCATGGTCCAGGATGCCAGCGGGAAATACACTAGAGTTAAAGCTATGCTTTGCAACCTGGGCCTTGAATATGGGATGCTATATCCAGCGCGCCTATGGATAGAGATCTACGGCAGCTCATGAACTTTAGAAACCCCAACAGCAGTGCAAGAATTTTGCTGTCGGGCAGGGATCACGCCAAACTATTTCTCCTGAACGATCGCCTTCTGACTCCAACTTCGGCACCATTGTAGACCTTTTCTCTGCCAGCTAAATGCTTTGCCCTTACCCAGCTCAGCGGCCACACCATGGTGGTGCACTACACCGGATCACAAAACCGCAGGATCTCTAAGCCTAAGGACCTAGTGCATGGCACGAAGCATTATCATTAGCATTGTTTTCCTTTACAGGAAGTGGGGAGCCAGCGCAGCGTCGCCTTCAAGTGTATTTGCACCTCACTGTTAGAGTGTTAGTACAGTTTGCCATAGTTTCGAGATATAGCGATGTTGGGAATGGGATTTACCCGTAGTAACAGGAATGGGGATGGGTGAAAGGGAAGGGGTTGGGGGGGACTTTCAGTTTGGGATTGTTTTACAGTCGATTGTTATCCAGAATTTTGTTGGTATGGCACAGTTGCTCTTAGAAATGCCCATCTCATATTCCCTAGCACAGCAATGATTGTACATAACAGAGTTAGATAAGTGAGCTGGAACATATGTGGGCTGAACAACAAGTGTAAGGGCACGCAGGTAAAGCAATATTTACGGAGGCACCAAGTAGACATCGCCTTTTTACAAGAAACACATTTGTACCCCACATCACCCAACACCTTTTGAAACAGCAACCCTATGCACACACATGTGGAGTATAAGTAAAAATTATATTGTAGGATTAGAGCAGAGTAACACCAGGTAAGGTGGCAGAAAGACGAAGAAGTCTTGTGTATGTTGAAATCTTCAGTTCTTTATTTCCATCATAGTGATACAGCAGCCAGCCGACACGTGTTTCATCGCTCACGCGATTCTTCAGGGCTGGGAATAACAACAAATTCCTCTTAAAACGTATCACTATTACCGTAGAGTGTCTGTCCTATTCATATAAACTTCGTGTAATGACGATAAACCGCACTCAAATGCTGACAAATTCATTTGTATGCTGAAACTCCATGTGAAGAGAGTGAAAGACCGTGATTGTTTAAAATGCCATACATCGCTTGGCTATCTCCAGTACCAATAAAGACCAATAGTGTTGTGTTCGTGAAAAAGACTGGAGAGTAAGAGTGAATCCTTGTGACCATGCATCTATTTGAGGTGACACACGTGAAACCTCGATGTGAAGAAAGTTTGCCAGAATGGCGTGGATTGTAAAAAGGTAATATTGCCATGAAATTGTTTATAAAGTGGAACCAAGAGAAAGGTTAGGGGAAACCCTGGTACCAAGAAGAGGTGCCACCTTAAATTTGTGGTATGGTAAAGTTCAAAACATACCTTGGACGCTACTGAAAAATGCTGAGGAGGTCTGAGGATACAGAAGTGGAAGATTGGAGAAAGGAAGAAAAACAAGAAAAACGGAAAAGGGGAACAAAAATCAGAGAAAATGATATAAGAAACATAACAGAAAATATAGTCTGGTGTCACGAAATAGTGGTATAAGTATGATGACAAAATGCTCACCGCTCTGCCGGTGATACTTCGGTGATTTAGTCATCTAGCAGTCCTTGGGCCAGCCCAGTGGTCTTGGTCCCGAAGGCTGCAGCGCCGGGTGCCACACCCGAACTCCGGTCCTGTGTGGACTACAGAAGGCTCAATTCAGTCACGAAGACTGAGGCGCACCCCATCCCCAGAGCTGATAAGCTTATTGATAGGCTAGGGGCTGCATGGTACCTCAGCACGTTTGCGTAATGGCAGATCTCCTTGACTGATGGGGCAAAGGAGAGGTCAGCATTCTCCACACCAGATGGGCATTTCCAGTTCCGTGTTATGCCTTTTGGGATGAAGTATGCCCCTGCCACCTTTCAGAGGTTGGTCAACCAGGTGTTGGTTGGACTGGAGGGAATTCTGTGCCGCCTACCTGGATGACATCGCTGTATTCAGTGTCAGTTGGGAGGAACATCTGCGCCACATCTGGGAAGTGTTGATGGCGCTGCGGAAAGCAGGCCTCACGATCAAGGCGAGTAAGTGCCAGATCGGGCAGGGTTCTGTGGTGTACTTGGGACACCGAGTTGGGAGCGGCCAGGTGGCGCCACTACAACCAAAGATTGAAACCATCCTGGCTTGGCAGCCACCCAAAACCCAGACAGAGGTGTGAGCCTTCTTAGGTCTCACCGGGTATTACAGGAGGTTTGTCAAGGGGTATGGCAACATTGTTGCACCCTTGACGGAGCTGACTTCCAATAAGCAGCCCAAGAAGGTGATCTGGACTGATACGTGTCAGAAAGCTTTTGAGGCCCTGAAAGCTGCCATGTGCACGGCGCCCGTGCTCCTGGCACCCAACTTCTCAAGAGAGTTTATCATTCAAACAGATGCTTCAGAGCATGGTGTGGAGGCTGTTCTGTCACAGATGAATGAGGAGGGCCTAGATCAACCTGCAGCCTTTATCAGTAGAAGGTAACTTCCACGGGAACAGAGGTGGAGTGCTATTGAGCGTGAGGCATTTGCTGTGGTCTGGGCACTGAAGAAGCTGAGACCATACCTGTTTGGGACTCACTTCCGGGTTCAGACAGACAACAGGCCCCTCAGATGGTTGATGCAGATGAGGTGTGAGAATCCAAAGCTGTTGAGGTGGTCCATCTCCCTACAGGGTATGGACTTTACGGTGGAACACCGCCCTGGTACAGAACACGCCAACGCTGATGGTCTGTCCAGATTTTTCCGCCTTAGTGAAGAGAACTCCAGGAGTTAGGGTAATTCTCCCCACCTTTCAGCTGGAGGGGACACGTGTTAGACCTGGCACCATTGGCTTGGTTCTCCCTTCCATTTTTGCTGTTGCCTCATGTGTTTTTGCTGGTATTAGATGCTTTGGCACTGTGCCACTGCTATTCAGTGCCACAGTGCAAGTGTTCCCTACTGTAAATTGATGTATTAATCAGTGGTTCCATGTTTGGCTATTTGGTTTACTTGTCAGCTCCTAGTCTAGTGCACTGAGTGTGCCAGGGCGTGTAATCCAAATGCTGCTGGAGGGCCTGCAGCACTGGTTGTGCCACCCACAGAAGCAGCCTTGTAAAATGTGTCTAAGGTCTGCCATTGCAGAGCCTGCGTACAGTCTGGTACTGTCTTGCTAATTGGGCAAGTGCACCCACTTCCCAGTCCCTAAACCTTCCCTTTTCTTCATATGAGTCACCCCTATGGTAGGCCCAAGGACAGGGTGCATTGTAAGTATAAGGTAGGACAAGCCCTGATGTGTGTGGCATGTCCTAATAGTGAATTACAGCCATTTTCGTTTTTCACTATTGCAAGGCTACCTGTTCTCCATAGGCCAGAATGGGCTGTTAAAATTGGTACACTTAATAATCCTAACAGGCTCAGAGAACATGGTAGAAATGTCGAGTTTAGTATGCCTGTACTCAGAATAATAAAATACATCTTTTAATAAAGTTTATTTTAATATTCTGTGTTTGCAAATACCACTTTTAGAAAGTAGGTATTTGCTTGTCTAACCATTCAAACCTGCCTCTGCTAGTTTGTGTATTCCTATGTCTGGTTTTGTGAGTGACAGGGCTGGGGAATTCCAGGAGACAGGCTGAGTCACCCAGTGGTGAATAGAGAGATCTGCATCTAGATGGGAGGGAGGAGTTCACCTGAACCTTGAATAGGTCTGTGTCTGCCTTCCACAATGCTGGCTCCACCCCCTGGGGAGCGACTGATGTCTCTGCCCTGCACACTGAAAGAAGAGAAGGAGTCCTGTAAACAAGGTGCTCCAGGGCTGTACTTGCCTTCCACAATGCTGGCTCCACCTCCTGTGGGGTGTCTGATGTGCATGCCCTGCACTGTGAATGGAAAGGAGAAGTCTGGTAAACAGAGTGCTTCAGAACTGGGTTGGACTAGGCAAAGGCCCCTCTCCCCTCAGAGAACAAAGGATTTCTGGGTATAAATATTGGGACCCTAATCCCATGAAACTAGATCACGTTTGGACTACAAGAAGAAACCTTTACTGAGGAGAGGAACTTGAAGAAACTGAGAGACTATTCCCAAGCTGAAGTGCTGCTTGGGGGATTGGCCAGCAGTGGTTGCCTAACTGCCAAAGGAAGGAGAAAGGAACTTGGTGTACTTTGCTTTCAACTTGTGAAGAATCTCCAAGGGCTTGAAAAAGAGCTTGCCTCCTGCTGAAGTCTCAGGAACAACAGACTTCACCCCAGCTCCCCAGAGTTCTTGTGGAAGTGCCTGCTGCTGTTTTGGGCCTTCTGAGGAACTGCGTGTGGCAAGGAGCTGGAAGAGCGACTCAACGAAAAGAAGTGTGTCACCGTCGCAACTCCGAAGCAAGAAGGGTGTCGCAGCTGGAACTGTCACACTGCACCGCATCGGATAGAAGCGTGTCGCAACAAAGAGGAAGCGTGTCGCCGTCGCTGCTGCTGCCGTCGCAACTCCGAAGGAGGGTGACGCAGCTGTGGTTGTCGCACTGCACCACATCAGGAGAAGAATCTCGCAACAAGGTTGGAGCGTGTCGCCTTCGCTGTGCCTGCCTTCGCAACTCCGAAGCCGGAGGGTGTCGCCGCTGTAACTGTCGCATTGCACCGCCTTGACCAAGAGCACCTCGCATCCTCGAGAAGCGCACCGCCGTCGCAGCTGCTGCCGTCGCATCTTGGATGTCGCCGCTGTAGTTGTCGCATCGAGTGGAAGCTTCACGCATCGTAGAGAAGAGCGTTGCCGCTGGAGCTTTTGTGGTCGCATTGTAAGGGTGTCGCCTCTGCAGTCCACGCATCGAACCGAGAACTTCGCGCATCCCCGGGAAGCGTGCCGCATCTGGTAGATCTTCACATCTTTATTTCTTTGCACCTGACTTTGCCGCATTTCCCATCGCTGCGACATTGCTTGTCGTGGAAGCGCAACGCACCTTAAGGTACATTGACACAGAGTGTTGCATCTAAGAACTGAACTAAGCTTAAATCTACCATCTTAAAGTAATCATAGTGTGTATTTTTGTCGTTTATGGTCTTGTGGTAACTCTATATAAAGTCTACTTATTTTTTATATAAAACCTGTGTGGTGTCCATTTGTAGTGTTGTCACTGGGTTACTGTATGTGGTCACAACTGCTTAACTTACATTGCCTCTGAAATAAGCCTTGACTGCTCGCCCCACGCAACCTAGAGGGTGAGCAGGGGTTATTTTAGGTGTGTAATCCCCTTTCCCTGACTAGAGGAGATGGTCCCTGTTTGTCACAAGTACCTACCTGTGCCAACTAGAGACCCCCAAATCTAACAGTTACCATTTACCAGTTACCATTTACCTCCAAGATGGCCACCAGGCGAGGCCACCGGCCGGGAGCTCCCTGACTAGGAACTGCCATTTTGGCATTAATCCCGGAAATGATCCCCCTTCTACTATCAACACCTCCGGGAATCTGTGGACTGCATTCCTGCGTTTCCTCCAATCCCTGAGTGAATTTTGTTGTCCGGCTACAACATCCACGAGTATCCATATAGATGCGACTGGATGTCTATCAACATGGCCGATGCTTCGGTTGAGCTGCCTTCGTAGCTGAGTGGAGATGGGCTGGGGAGTTACCCCTCCGGCCGTCAACTACCTTCCGAGCATGGCCATGGTTGCTCAGCATCCCGCTGCGCCTTTCCGGGACTGCTGCTGGGTCGCATGAATTGTGTTCCCCTGACAAAGTAGCAATGTGAAAGCCACTACGCCGCTGCCGTGTGTCCTCCAGCTTGAGTGCACCCTCCTGACCCCTTAGCTTCCTCCCCCTTCTGGTGCTGCTGCCTGGGCGCCCGAGTCGAATTCCCTTTGAGAATACAGCATGTTAAATCGAGACGCTGCTGCCCCTGTGGCCCGAGTGTTTATTTGTGTCGACCCGAGTGAGATTGACGATTTCCAGTCTTCCGCCCTCCCGATCCTGTGGCAGCCTCCCCTATCCAGTTCTGCTCCATGAGGTTGGTTTCCTCACGGTTTTTGGATTGAGTTTACGTGGATCTGCAACCCCGCCATTTTGTGCTGAACTTATTTGGGTCAGTGACCTGGGTCCACCATCTTGACAGCTTTGACCAGTTCTTTGATCGGAGCTTGCCGCTGGACTACGTCAGGTGTTGTCAGCCTGTCCGTTGCTTCAAGTGGACCCCCCTTTGGGACACCTACACCACTCTCGACATGAAGGGTCACTGCTGGGCGCCCTTCTTGCCCCCTCCTTCGGGCCCGCTCCATAACCATGATACTCTGACGCATTGAATGAGTCCGGGACCGGATGTTTTGATTCCGTGACCCGAACCGGTTTGTGGGCTCGTTGACTCTGACTTTTGTGGGTCTCCTGATGTACTGTCTTCCATTGCCGGTATGCCTGATCAAATCTGTTTTCCAGCCTATTGACTCAACCCCTCTCTCCCTCTACCTTCTATGCTCCATGGGACTTGTTTCTGTGTTATTCTATGCTCTGGTAACCTGATGTAAGTATGTAAAACTGAGACACTCATCGTCCTGTCCGTGCTGCAGACTAGAATCGCCTGAGTTCTACCAAATAGTCTGGTCCTGTCCCCTCCTCGCCCCCTGTTGGGAAGCAATAGAGTCTGAACTCATGGGTGTCCTAGGCTGGGATGTGCCACATAACCCCTTATATCTCCTCCTGGGTGTCATGGACGGCCTGGACGGGTCCAGATCAGACAAGCTCTTCCTAGGCACTGCCACAATGGTGGCCAAGAGGGACATTGCCACGGCATGGATACAGCCAGACCACCCCCGTGTTGCTAAATGACCTCGGCTAGTGGACTGGTGCGCAATACAAGAGAAGTCACTTATTGAGGCCTGGGGTTGTGCTATCAAACATTCAAAAGTCTGGGGCAAATGGCTGAATCAATTTAGATGTATGTATATCCTGTCTCTTCCAGAAGCACGCTGGCTTATGGTAACACGCTAGCAGTGAGAGCGGCACGTACGTTTGCGCATGACTACCTTGACAATCAATCCATGGTATCACTTGCTATGATTTACCTGTGCTGTATTGTTCTCTGTTTGATTTAAAAAATCAATAAAACTGATTATCAATTTCTTTTTGCTGAAGATGATTAACCTTTTAGGTTTACACAATCTGCCATGGAAATAAGCAACCTTTCAACATGCAAAGCATGAAGAGAAATTTCAACCTGATAGGCTTACATTGAGAGAGGAGTAAAAAAGGCACTGTTCCTTTAGGAACCTAGGAGAAACCCCTACCCACAATGTCTTATACTGGCAGTTGCCTGTGGGTGACTTCTTTTTAACTGATAATATAAACTGTATAAAGAGACAACTGGGGAGGAGGGAGGGCCACTTTTGACTTCAATGAAGATTCCTAAGATGCAGAACTAGGGCAACACCCGCGTTTATGCCTACTTTGGTTTTACATAAGGTTCTGTACTATAGATAGTGCTAGTGTACATATAGCGCCACGCCATCATTAGAGGGTGTTCCCTTGTTTGCATGGAGGGGTGGTCCCTTGCAAATGAGGGAATCACTTCGCCTTTGCGTCCCCGCTATATTCCTGATGTGGGCGAAGAGGCAAACATGTCTTTAGAAGGCACACTGAAAGTGTGCCACAAAAAGGTGGGGCTCTTTCAGTGTGCATCCAAAATGCAGCCCTCTAAAGAGATGAAAGCGGTCCCATGGACCCCCAGACATCCCCATTGCAGGCGGGTGCAGTCACTCACAGCACCTACCTGCAGGAGGGATCTCTAATCCCTTTAAATTTGCAGGCAGGTTGCCGCCTGAACAGAGAAATACAGAGCAGCTTTAAAGCAGCTGCTCTGTATTTCGCTTGAATGAGCTTCTCTGTGGGCAGTGAGAGTTCGCAGCTGCCCCGAGGGCATTGCATTCTTCCTGCTAGGGCGCACTTTAATGCTTGCATCTGGCGCACCTCCTTTTAGGTGCGCCATGGCGTAAACATGGAAAGTGCACTCTATCTGCAACACGAGCTTAGGTGTGCAACCTTTCCTTCCTTCTACTTCGTAGGATCTTATTTAATAGGTATAAGCACTGATTTGAGTAGCAAGCTAAAGATAAATCAATTCCACGGCTGTTGTTCATTTGCTATAAGAAAACCTATTCTATTTGGGAAGGAATTCCGAGAATATTCCAAATTACCACGAAATGGTAAGAATTTATTAAACAGTGTTTCTTGGGCAACTCTTGCTTCAGCTTGCGTATCTGTTTAAATAGTAGTGTCTTGTGAAAGTATTTATTTTCTTCCAGGTGGTCGATTTACAAATTTCCATAATTGGAACATGTCTTAGCCAGGCTGTGGTTGCTGCTTTAGCTGTTGCTGAGTGACCCCTAGGTTTACCTGGTAGAGGTTTGTAGGCAATTTGGTAGCATAAGGAAATGCTAGAAGCAATCCATCTTGCAATAGTTTGTTTTGAAGTTACTAAACCTTGTTGCAAAGTACCATTGTTTACAAAGAGTAGATGCGTTTTTCTGGTATCTTTTGATTTGTCTAAACAAAAACAGAGAACCCTTTTAATGTCTAGGGATTGTCGAGTTCTCTCTGCTGACGTACGATGGTTAGGAATAATTAGACAATGTTATTGATTGATTAATGTGAAAATCAGATACTACTTTTGGTAAAAAGGAGGGATGAATGTGTAATACTACTCTACTAAGACGAAAAAAATTAAAAGCTTAAATTTCTGAGAGCGCTTGCAAATCACTAACTCTGTGGGCAGAGGGAATTGCTATTAAAAAGGCAGTCTTCCGGCTGGTGTAGGCTGCAGGAGGAGTCTCTCTTCGAGGCACAGGGCTGTCCGGAGTTATTTGGGAAAGTGTGGGGTAAATGGTTCAATTTGTTGCCATTGTGATGATCTGTCTTGTTTTGTCGACCTGTATTGCACTCTTAATCTGCAGTGCCCATGTCCTGTTGACTGTGATTAGCGATATGTACCTTCCAATTGTGTTTGACCATATGCCAATGAATTTTTTGTGTTCTGAAAAACCCAATAAAATTGATTATCAAAAAAAAAAGGCAATCTTCCAAGACCGATGTTGTAAGTGTGCTTTATGATTTGTTTCAAAGGGTGGGCCCATCAGTTTCAACAGCACTAAGTTTATTTCTCATGAAGGTGAAGGTGCTTTAATTAGAGGTAAAACCTTAAATCCTTTTGTTACAGGAATATTGAAAAAAAGATGGCTGTTGTGGAGAATTCCTGTATTCAGTAATGGCTGCTAAGTGAACCTTTTTTGGAGAAAATTGTAGTTTGGATTTGTCTACGTAAAGCAAATATGGAAATATTTTCTTGATCAGTTATAGGATTATGCCCTTTGTTTTGATAACAGATACAAAATGGCTTTCATTTAAGTGCATAGCATGATCTTGTTGAACATATCTTTGATTCCTTGAGAATAGTCATACATTCAGTTGGAATGTTTAAATTACCATATTGCGTGATTTCAGGAGCCATGCTGCTAAATTCAAAGATTGGGAAGTCGGATGCAATATTTGGCCCCTAAGTCTCAATAGAAGATCTGTTCTGAGTGGCAGACGGTTGTGGTATCTCATGGATAGATGAAGAAGGTCTGTGTACCACCACTGCCTCAGCCAGTCTTGTTCTATTACAATCATTTTCAGGTTCGAGTTCTGCAATTTGTGAATCACAACCAGTGTAAATGGATTTTCCTACCTCTCAGGATGCTTTAAATAGAGAAGTGACTAAATTGTACATTATTATAGACATGCCTCAACAAACAGTTTCTGTCATTGAAACTCTGGAGCCGAGAGCAGCCCTAAGCCTCTCCTACCAGGTCTGCTGGACAGAGTGTAGAAGAAACATTTGAAAACCAGCCACTCCTAGACTTCTTAAGAAATACAATCTGCCCAAACCAATTCCTAATCTTCTAAAAATAGATCCTAAATCCACTTAGTTATAGTTGTTAGAAGATAGCATGCTTCTACTCCAGAACCCACAGCTCCTCCTACAAAGAGAGCAAAATAATGTACGCTACAGAGAAAAAGATCTGAAGTACATCTGCCACTCATTGCTCAAATGCTAATGTTACAGCTCTGCTGGGGAGGTATCACAGAGAGATAGGGGCAAGTATGAAATCTTTTGTCTGTGATCTATCATCACGTAGGTAACAATAATTGTTAGAAATGGTTAAAGGCTCTTTAATCTCACACCAATTAATCAGTGCCTCAGTTGATTCAGTTGAACTGTCAGTGACATCATTTTGTCATGGTATTTCATTAGGAAGATCTTCTTAGCTTAATTTATATTCCTTTAAAGCTAATCCTCAATTAAAAATTGTGAATTTACCTTTCTCAGGCACATCACTCTTTGGTTAACACACTGAGGAAGAAATGGCCCGGATAAAAAATGAAGCGGAGACTCGCAAAAACGTTGAATTAGAGGAGCAAAAAAAACTTTTTAAACACTACAAGCCCAGTGACTGACAGTATTACTATCAAAGGGTTCAAACCCGCGGATGGCCTTACCATTCTCAACAATATCAGCGGCAAATGCAGAGACAATACCAGAGGAGGTATCAGAAAAGAAAGTCCACACCACCAAAATCCTCTCATTCCAAAGGGACAAAAGCCTCAAACAACAAACAATGAAGATCTGAAAAACCCTCTACAGTTTCCCACTTCTGTTTGGGGAGCAGTGGCTCTTTTTCTGGAAGAATACAAAAACTATTGACAGATGGGTATTAAACATCATCCACAATGGATTTTCAGTTCAGTTCAAACAGGTTCCAGGTCCTGTTCCACCAAAACATCTATCAGGCTGTCATCTACTACATTTGCAACACGAAACACATCTACTGCTGCAAAAACAAGCAAAAGAAATTGTCCTTTCAAGCCATCTCAACAAAGGAAAATATTCAAGATATTCTCTGATTCAAAAGGAAAGACAACCCAAACATTTTCGACTACTTCTAGACCTTCGGTTTTTCAACATATTTCTTGCCAAAGAAAAATGCAGGATGTCGGCTCTTCATCAAATCTGCCCGCACATAAGAAATGGAATTGGTTATGTGTAGAACAAGTTACTTACCTTCGGTAACAATATATCTGTAAGAAACAGTAGTTAGTATTAGATTCCTTACCTTAGAATATCCCCAGGCGTCAGTCTGGATCCGGAAACTTTTGCGTAGCAGTACCCCTGCGCGTCGGTAGGCGTCGTCTGCAGGCGTCCCCTGTGGCTCCGCGTCCGTCGTCGGCGTCGTGCGCCGTGATGACGTCGCTGGAGTATATAGACGCCGCCTCCGCGCGCTGACGTCAGTTCTTTGTACACAGCTTTTCCGCGCCAGAACACGCAGAGCCATGTGAGAACCAACACTGGTGCCATTTGAAACTAGGGCCCTGAAAGGGATGTCCTTAACCCTAGGTATCAGTTCGCAGAACGGGGAGGATGGGAGGGGCGGTAAGGAATCTAATACTAACTACTGTTTCTTACAGATATATCGTTACCGAAGGTAAGTAACTTGTTCATCTGAAAGAAACAGGTTAGTATTAGATTCCTTACCTTAGAATAGATACCCCAGCAATACCAACCCCGGTGGTGGGTCTGCGAACCAATACAATCCTACACCAGAAAGTCCTGGAGGACCGAACGGCCAAAGAAGCCATCCCTCCGGACTTGACTGTCCAGGCAGTAGTGCCTCGCAAAAGTGTGCAGCGAGGCCCACGTAGCCGCCTGGCAAATGTCCTGCAAAGGGACTCCCCGGCCCAGGGCAGTAGTAGCCGCCGTGGCTCGAGTGGAATGGGCCCTCAGCCCAACAGGGGGCTCCTTCCGAGCCAAAGAGTAGCACGCTTTGATGCACAGAACAACCCACCGAGAGATGGTCCGTTTATGTACCGCCCGTCCCTTCTTCGCACCCACGTAGCCCACAAACAGTTGGTCATCCACCCGGAACTGGCGTGTGCGATCCATATAAAATGAAAGCGCACGTTTTGGGTCCAGACAATGGACCCGCTCTTCATCCTTTGAAGGATGCGGGGGCGGGAAGAAGGAGGGGAGGGTGATGGACTGCCCGATGTGAAAAGCAGAAACTACTTTGGGCAGGAAAGAAGGTCTAGTTCTCAGAACCACCTTGTCTGGATGAATGGACAAGAAAGGAGGTTTGACAGAAAGAGCCTGGAGCTCACTCAATCTCCTGGCAGAGGTGATGGCAACCAGGAAGGCCGTCTTTAAAGTCAGGAGACGGAGAGGACAGGAATGAAGTGGCTCAAAGGGAGCACACATCAAGAAGGTTAGAACCAGGTTCAAGTCCCACTGAGGCATCACATACGGAACAGGAGGATACATGTGTGTGATGCCCTTCAAGAATCTTGTTACAATGGGGGACTTGAACAAAGAAGGTTGATCAGGCAGCCTCAGAAAGGCCGAAAGGGCAGAAAGGTAGCCCTTGATAGTGCCCAGAGCAGAGCCCTGCTGGGCAAGGGAAAGAAGGAAGAGAAGAACCTCAGAAAGAGTGGCAGAGAGAGGATCCACAGCCTTTGCTGTGCACCATGCCACAAACTTGTTCCACCGACAGGCGTATACCGATTTCGTGGAGGAACGCCTGGCTGCCAGAATCACATCACAGACTTCAGGAGGCAAGTCAAATGGCCTCAACTGCCGCCGCTCAATCTCCACGCATGGAGGTGGAGGCTGGACAGGTTCGGGTGGAGGACCGTCCCCTGCTGCTGCGACAGAAGGTCCTCCTGAAGGGGCAGGCGGATCGGGGGACCGACTGACATGCTGAGTAGCTCGGGATACCAGTACCTTCGAACCCAGTCCGGAGCCACAAGGATGACTTGGGCCCGGCCGCGCCTGATCTTCAGCACTCTGGGCAGAAGTGGTATAGGCGGAAAGGCATATAACAGACCGCAGCTCCACTCGCGCCGAAAGGCGTCGCCGTGCGAGTGCCGTCTTGGAAACTCCAACGCGCAGAACTGATGACATTGCGCGTTCTCTTCTGTGGCGAATAGATCTAACCAAGGCTCCCCCCATTGCCGAAAGAGGCCTTGCGCCACGTCCGAGTTCAGACGCCATTCGTGATCCATCGAGCACCGACGGCTGAGTTCGTCCGCCCTGGCGTTAAGAGAACCTGCCAGGTGTTGAACCATCAGAGTCACGCCCTGACGTTCCAGGCGCAGAGCCTCCTGGCAAAGGGTCCACGACCCCACCCCGCCCTGCTTGTTGCAGTACCACATGGCGGTGGTGTTGTCCGTGAACACCTGCACTACACTCCCGTTGACAAAGGGGAGGAACGCTTTCAGTGCCAAACGAATCGCCCGGAGCTCCAACAGGTTTATATGGAGCCGGGACTCCGCCGGAGACCAGATGCCTCTGATCTCTTCCTCTCCCAAGTGGCCTCCCCAGCCCTGGAGGGACGCGTCCGTCACAACAACGTGCTCCGGTTGGGGAAGGGAGAGTGACCTGCCTCTGACCCAATCGCGGTCCGTAAGCCACCACTGCAGTTGTCTTGCAGTGCCCTCTGAGATCAAGACATGGTCGGACAGATTGCCCTGATGCTGGGCCCACTGAAACTTCAGGTCCCACTGCAGAGCCCGCATCCGCCACCGGGCGTGATGCACCAGAAGGATGCAGGAAGCCATCAGTGCCAGCAGCCGCAGCGTCAACCTGACCGAAACCCGGGATAACGGCTGAAAGATGGGAATCAAAGCCTGTATACCCTGGACTCTCCGTTCCAGAGGATAGACCTGAAACTGCGCCGAGTCGAGAACCGCTCCGAGGAAAAGGACCTTTTGAGAGGGACACAGGTGTGATTTCGGCACATTGATGGAGAACCCCAGCTCGTGCAGGAGGTCTGCCGTCATCTGAAGGTGGTGGACGACTGTCTGGGGCGAGCCCGCCTTCAACAACCAGTCGTCTAGATAGGGGAAGACGGAGACCCCCAATCTGCGCAGATGAGCTGCGACCACCGCCATCACCTTGGTGAACACCCGTGGGGCGCTGGTAAGGCCGAAGGGGAGCACGATGAACTGAAAATGCTCGAGGCCTACCGTGAACCGCAGGTAACGCCGGTGGGCCGGCAGGACGGGGATGTGAAAATACGCATCCTGCAAGTCCAACGCTACCATCCAGTCTTGCGGGTCTAGAGCAGCCAAGACCTGAGCTAAAGTCAACATCTTGAACTTCTCCTTCCGGAGGAAACCGTTGACGTTCCTTAGATCCAAGATAGGACGTAGGCCCCCCTTGTCCTTCTTGGGTACCAGAAAGTAGTGGGAATAGCAACCACGACCTACTTCTGGCCCAGGAACGCGCTCGATGGCCCCCTTGGCCAGGAGGGCCGTAACTTCCTCCCTCAGAAGTGCCAAGTGGTCCCCCGACACACGGTGGTTCTGCGGTGGCATGGCTGGAGGAGTTGTCTCGAAGGGGAGGGAGTAGCCCCTTCGGACGAGCTGCAGCACCCACCTGTCCGATGTTATTGTGTGCCAGTGGGAGAGGTGATGGCGAACCCTGCCTCCCACTGGCGTCACATGGGCCTGAAAGCACGGACTAGGAGGATTTAGTGGCAGATGCTGCGGGGGGAGGTGTGGCCTGACCTCGCCGCTGTCCCCGACCGCCACCACGGCGGCTTCCACGGCCGCCACCGCGTTGATAAGTCTGTTGCGGCGTGTGGCTGGCAGCACGTGTGGGACCGCCCCTTCCTTGGCCACGAAAGGAGCGAAACGAACCCGTTTGCTGGCCCTGGGTCGAGAGACCCAAGGACTTGGCCGTGACCCTGGAGTCCTTGAAGCGCTCCAGCGCGTGGTCCGCTTTGTCGCCAAACAGGCGACTGCCATCAAACAGCATGTCCATTAAGGCATTCTGGACATCAGCCGAGAAGTTGGCGGATCTCAGCCAGGCGTGGCGACGAATCGCCACCGTCGTTGACATCGCTCTGCCCAGCGAGTCGGTCGTATCAAGACCACACCTGATAGAGTATCTTGCTGCGTCTCGGCCTTCAATCATAGCCTTGCCGAGTTTAGCCCGTACCTCCGGCGGGCTTTCAGGCAGCAGGTCCGCGACCGTATCCCACAGAGAGTGGGTGTAGCGGCCCAAGAGGCACGCGGTGTTGCAAGACCGCAGTCCCAGACTCAGGGACGAGAAGACCTTCTTGCCATACCGGTCGTACCTCTTTGATTCCTTGTCGGGCGGGGCCGACGGGAATGTGGTCTGTGAGGTTGAGGCCTGGATCACCAGACTCTCAGGGGTGGGGTGGGTGGACAGAAACTTGGGGTCGTCCGCACACGGACGGTGGCGTCTGGCCACGTTCCTATCAACAGGCGAACCTGAAGCGGGCCTGGACCACGTGCCCAAAAGAACGTCAGTTAAGGCCTCGTTGAACGGCAGCAGTGGCTCCTGTGGGCATGACTGCGGTTTGAGTACCTCAGTGAGGAAGTTAGTCCTCACGGCCGCGACGGGGAGCTCAAGGTGTAAGGCCTTGGCAGCCCTCATCAACACCACTGAATAGGCAGCCCCCTCCTCCGTAGCCACGGTAGGAGGTGAGACAAAGCCAGGGTTGGGGGAGTCATCCAGACCACTGGCCTCACCCAAGTCACCTGTCCAGTCCATGTCGTACTGACACTCACGTGTCAGAGGGTCCTCAGACCCCTCCCAACCTTCTCCGTATTCTACATCCTCACCATACTCGGAATCAACAATGTAGACCGGCTCCTCGGGGTTCACAGGCCCCATCGGCGTCGAACCCGGCGTCAAGCGACGCCGGTCCGACTCCGCGTCCGGATTCGGAGAGGGATTGGGGACGGCGCTGCCCGGAGCCGGCGCCGGAGCACCGGAGCCGGAGCACCGGCGACGGGGAACCGGCGCCGCGCCAGGGGTTGCCCCGATGGAATCGGCGCCGGAGAGGCCAGTTGACCAGCCGGCGTCGACCCTGAGGGCCCCTGCAGCGCCGGGATGGGAGCCGTCGGCGGCGCCGGGGCCGGAGCACCTGACGGCGTCGAGGCAGGGTCACCCGAGCCGCTGGGGCCCCCGGATGAATTCACAGGGCCCGAAGGCGCCGCAGAACCCGCCGGAGGAGAAAGAGCCCTCATGGCCACGAGGAACGCTTCTATCTCCTCGGGCGACGTGCCTTGCCCATGGACCGCAGGGTATGGAGCAGGCTGCGTCGGCGACTCATGCGGATCCGCGGGGGTGGGGCCACCCGAACCCCTGGCCGCGTCGTGCGAGCGTCAGAGGGAGTCGGGGGTACGATGACGACACCCCGACTTCTTGTGCTTCCTACCTGAGGAACCAGATGAATGGTGACGACTCCCGGAGCGCCCGTGACGGCTTCGCGGCCGCTCCCTCGATCGCTCCCTTGACCTCTGGCCGGACCGGGACCGCTCTCGACGCGGGGCCGACACCCGGAGCTCCAGAAGCTTGCGGGACCGCTCCCGCCTAGCTTTATTCGCCAGGGCCCGGCAGTCGACGCAGGCGTCCACGTCGTGGTCGGGGCCCAGGCACCGGAGACAGAGTCGGTGATGATCCGTGACCGACATCGTCCGGTCACAGTCGTCACAGTTCTTAAAACCGGGCATCCTACCGGCACCGTAGAAGATTCAAAGATCAAAAAAGATCACAAAACTTGGTCAAAAGCCCGGAGTACTGCTCTTCGGATCTGTGCTAACTGGCACGGAAAAAAGAAGAACTGACGTCAGCGCGCGGAGGCGGCGTCTATATACTCCAGCGACGTCATCACGGCGCACGACGCCGACGACGGACGCGGAGCCGCAGGGGACGCCTGCAGACGATGCCTACCGACGCGCAGGGGTACTGCTACGCAAAAGTTTCCGGATCCAGACTGACGCCTGGGGATATTCTAAGGTAAGGAATCTAATACTAACCTGTTTCTTTCAGATATATATTTTACAGGATGTATAGTTCCATATTCCAGTTTCCATCCTCACAGAAAATATCTCAGATTCCTGGTAGGGAACAACGATTATCAGTGTGCTGTACTCCCCTTTGGTCCAAAATCAGCTCCTGAAACCTCCTCAAAAGGCATGGCAGTAATTGCAGCTCACTTGAGAAAACAAGAGATATTTTGTACACCGATTGGCTGATAAGGCAGATTCCCCATTGAAGGCAAAATAAGACTTTGGAACTGCAACAAAGTTACTGACCAGGCTAGACCTTCAAATACATTTTAGAAGGTAAATAACATCACCAGCGAAATCGCTGACCTTTCTAGGCACAAAAATAATTACCGAAAAAGAAAGAGTGTACCCTTCAGGGGAGAGAGTTTTATCCATACAAATTAAATGTGCAGATTTAATTCCATTAATTAAACCAACTGTTTGACAAATCTCATCCCTCCTAAGTCCATGGCATCATACATTTTTATGGTACCAAACACAAGGCTCTAAATGAGACCTCTTCAATACTGTCTAGAAGGCCAATGGTCATAGAAAACAAGATCATATTTACTTGACAGACAATGCTCGACAATCATGACCTTATCGTCCAAAACTCAGAATTTACTATTGGGAGTTATTTTTTTCAAGGAAGTACCATCACAAACCATTGTCATGCATGCCACCCTGTTATGTCAGGGTCACTATGAATCACCTAACGATCCATGGTCTATTGCTGTACAAGGAGAGTTCTTATCATATAAATATATTAGAACTGAAAGCAGTGTATCTAGATTTCAAAGCTTTTCTACCGTCTCTCTCCTACCAAAGACATTTTAATTCAAACAGACAATACCATGGCGATGCATTACATCAACAAACACGCAGGAAAAAAATCACAACACATCACTTCAGGCTCAAACAATGTGCCACTGGGCACTAATATTACTCGCAGTGTTTCATATACCAGGAGTTCAAAACGTTGATGCTGATTTTCTCATTCATTATGATGAAGATAATCACAAATGGGTTCTCAACGATGAAATAATACAAATTATTTTCACTGAATGGGGTACTCCAACATTAGATTTATTTGCCACAAGACAAAACAAAAAATGCAGAGAGACTTTGCATCCAGGGTGCCAGAACCACACTCAGAGGGCAATATTCTTTTTGGCCAGCTGGCCAACTCCCTTTCTCTAAATCTTTCTGTCTCCTAGAAAAATTCTAGATGGTGACTGTGCTGGAGACATTGGATTATAGAAGGTATGCGTCGAATCAGTATAAGGGGATCTTGAGCTGGATCAGAAATATGATGCATCACTTCTGTTGGAGGGTGTTCTAGGAGGTGTTTTCGTCAAAGGTGAAGGTGGCTTCCACTTCTGATTGGACACATGGAGGTTGCCTTCAATGCTCTTCTGACTGGTAAGTATCTTTTCAAGGGATCCTCTGGAGGCATTACAGCTCTCAAAGGACAGAGGTTCATACCTTTCAACAACTGGATCAGCAAGTACGTGGAAGAGGCGGAAGGCGATGCAGACCATTTGAGAGATTCTCGACATCGAGGTAGAAGGATTCAACATCATACAGTGCCTTTTTGTTGGCGACGACCCTGTATGCGTTACCACTTATGTCGATATAGTGCTCGGCGGCAGTGAGTAAGTTGGTGTCTTCTTAATCTTCGTTGTCAATGTTGATAGAGATGCTGATAGTATCAAAGTGATTTAGACGGCAATGGTTATATGTCAACTTTGATCCTTCTTTCGAGGGGGAGCATGTTGGTGCTGAACCTTTGGGCAGCGATATTGCGGGTCTTGGTGTCAATGTTCAGTGTTGATGAGAGTGACGTTGATAACGATGTCTTGAAGGTAAAGTATTATCTGTAGACTGTGGGAGTCTTTGCCATATTTATGAATTTTTACAGAGGTAGGACGAGAGGCAGATCTTTCTTATCTTCTTTTCTTTTTCTCTTCTTCTGCCCTCATATCCTGCTTCAGATCTCTTAATCTGATCTCTCTGTCTTTAAGTGTACTTTTCGACATTTTATTACAAATGCCATATCCTTCTGCTTGCTAAGATGGTGACAGGCATACAGGGGCGGCTGGTGACATTTGAAAGTGGTGGGGCGCAAGCGTATTTGCATACTGGACCGTTGCGAGCGAGCACAGCGAGCGACCCGAACGCCATAAGGGGGTTTTGGGGGCGTTACCCCCCAAGAAAATTTTGAAAAAAGAGAAGAAAAATCCTGCATTTCAAGCAAATTTGAGAAAGCAGGAAGGTTAATAAAGCAATTGTGAAAGTGCAGTTATTACATTAATAGATGGCATAACATAGGTAGCTGCTTATTCAGTATAACCACAGAGCTTCATACATTCCGTCCTATTACGCTCAGGTGCTGAATTCAGACTATAAGACTTTCATGAAAATCTCAGCTCTAAGAGTAGAAGAAGTTGCACAGCAGTTGGGAAACAGCCTTCACAAAGCATTGGGAACCACGCTTGTACTCAAGCTGAACAGCCCAAAGCAACTAAAACCAGTAAATAAAAAGCAGGCAACTGTGAGTTGCAAACTACAAAGACAATGGTAAGCAATAGGTGAAATGTATTCCCAGAGAAGCTTTCAGAATTTCCCCACGATGTCATAAGCAAACCAAACAGCTGCACCGTCTGGTAGGCTTCAACCTAAAAATGAGGCTCTGTGGAATAAAATGTTTGCCTAGGATCACACAGTTTGGATAAGCAGGGAAGCCGGTATTGCACGTTATCTGATTTTATGTTTTGAGATTTGGCCGTCAGATGTGTGTCTCTCTCTCTGTCTCTCTCTGTCTCTCTCTGTCTCTCTCTGTCTCTCTCCCTCTCTCTCGCCCTCTCCCTCACCCTCACCCTCTCCCTCGCTCTCTTTCTCCAAATTGCAGTTTTATATAGTGCGAACTCGACCTAAAAGTATCAGAGCGCTTTACATGAGCTGGGCGAGAACACACATCCTATACTTCGTAATGTGCCCCTTTATATTTGTGGCAGGATGTCGAAGTGTTCTACAACCTCTGTCTTGCTTGGTGGTAATGATTCACACATTCAGCGCTCACCTTTGGCCAGTCAGCATCCTTCGTGAAAAAAATTTGATGCCACTCCGCTTTATGCAGAAAAACTCCACTCCCCTGCTTTCGATGGTTCAGATGTCTCTCGCAATAACAAGTAGTATTTTCATTGTAACCTCGCAGAAACTGCGGCTATAGCAATGGCAACGTGTATGACACTGACAGGACACTGTTTAAAGGCCCGGAATTTTTTTTTTTCATTCCAGCCTCACAATAACAAGTTATTCTAAAGAATACCGTCTGTAATAAGTCTGCAGCCTCGCAGAAATCATAAGATGTGAAAACTGCAGGGTCACACAAAAGGGAAGAGGGTGTGGTCTGACGTCTAGCGTGGCCGACTTTGGTAATGGAAAACAAGGTTCGAGCCTAGTATCTAGCTAAAGCTTTTTTTAAGACACTCACAAGTGGCTAAATTTCTTAATTCAACCCTCGATATTTCTTAATCCAACCCTGGTGGCTGGCTGGGTGGTTCATGGATGGATGGGTGGATGGATGCATGAATGATGGATGGGTGGAAGGATGAGTGGGTGGTTGGGTGGTGGATGGATGGATGCTTGATGTGACAACGTGTGTGAAAGGACACTCGTTAATGGTCCCAAAAAGTTTTATTTCATTCCAGCCTCGCCAACGTTTGTGGCATGAAAGGTTAAGTGTCACTAAGTCTTCTTACGTGGCAAAGGTCCACAGGTAGTGAACAAAATACGAAATGTGCCTTGTGCTATTGTTATGTACATGTTCCCCCTGGCAGCCCACGGGTAAACGCACGGTGCCCGCTACGGCCAGTCCAGCCCTGTCTGTGTATTTATACACCTTAACTTATAATTCAAGATTTTAGGCAACATTGGGCTTGAATTAGCTAAAAATGTATAATAACATGTAAAGTTTCCCCTAACTCTGATGCACACTGCTAATTCTGCTGTTTGGCTGAAGCTCAGACTCTGACGCACACCGCTAATTCCGCTGTTTGGCTGATGCTCAATAAAGGGTGATTACCTCCCACCACCTTCCCAATTATAGATTATAGCACGCTAGTAACACTTGATTTGACTAAGGTTTTG
Organism: Lissotriton vulgaris; assembly: GCF_964263255.1. Classification (NCBI taxonomy): domain Eukaryota; kingdom Metazoa; phylum Chordata; class Amphibia; order Caudata; family Salamandridae; genus Lissotriton; species Lissotriton vulgaris. The sequence continues at coordinate 80,129 of NW_028246523.1, forward strand.
TTGAGTGTGGAGGCTTGAGGTTTCATATGCTGTGAACTGCACAAAGTACACTCTGCACTTCCAGATGTGTACAAATGTACGAAAGCAACTAAACAATAACAAACAAAACCAAGGTATTATTAGTAATGTGAATTAATTTGCTATCGAAATGCCTCTCTTTCTGTTACCAGGCACATTATGGTAGGACAATGGCCACGCCTGCATTAGACATGTTTAAATCAACTGAGACTCATTATTAGAAATAATGAGAAACAGTTAACATTTAAACCTTTCCCTCAACATCAGCCATTTCCTCTCAAAGAGTGCAGCAGAGAGCTGCAGACGAGAACGACGAGGTTGAGGCCGTTACTCCGAGCCAGCAAGTCAGCGAGTCACGAGCTGAGCTGAGCTGCGGAGAGGAGAGAGGCGGCGGCTTCAGGGCGCTCTGCAAAACTCCGGGGGCCCTGTGGGGGCTCGGTGGCTCTGTGGCGGTAACAGCAGCAAACTAGTGGCGAGCCTGTAGCCTGTTGGACGGTGAGCGAGAGTTGCTGACGAGCCGCGCTGCGTGCTGTTGGTGAGCAGAGTGCGGCCGTGCAAAGGGGAGGCGGCGGGCAAGAGCGGACCCAGCTGCATTACGGGGCTAGCTTGTGCCGAGTGAGAGGACAGGCGAGCACAGTCCTGGTCAGTCCCGGAGAGCCGGCTGCGATGCTGCGATGCAGTAAAGTGAGAGAGAGCTGAGCGAGTGGTGGATTACGCTTCTGGCTGCTGACTGCTGGTTTACCGGCCGGCCGGCCCCTGTCTCTACGGCTTCCTTCTCCCTTTGCAGCATCTTTTCCTTCCTCCTCTGAGCCCAGAGCTACGGGAGTGTTGAGCTACGGGAGTGCTGCGGAGTGCCACGGAGTATTAGCAGTGGAGTGCAGTGTAGTGCTCTAGTTTTTTTTTAACGCTGCCATCAGAGAGCTGCTATCAGAGCCCTATGGATTACTGAGCATCATACTTCTCAATCCGCCAGGACAGCCTCCATCGCTGCCCTTTGTATGTGGATACCACTTCCAGGAGGGCGGCATAGCACTTCTCAGCAGAACTAAAGGGGGCAATTAACCACTGTTTAAGGTGCGCCACATTGCTCGCACCAACAGTAATAAACCATTTAAAGCGACGTTGCAACCTCCCACTGACTACCAACAAACAGCTGCTGTATTTTGCTGTATCTTGCACGGTTTCTTCTGCACTACCCCTGCCCCATCAAAATCCCGATGCGATCACCATTGTAGAGACACTGTGTTTCTTACATAGCCGCTCCACCTAGTACGCCTCATACTGCAGTCACACCTCACCATCCTCCCGGACGGCAGCTGCTCCTGCTCAGTGGGGGCAGACGGGCTTGGGAGGGAGTGGAGTGGAGTGGAGTGGAGTGGAGTGGAGCGGAGTGGGAGACAGAGGTTGGTGCGGTGCAAGAGGCACAGGGTGTACAGGGGGTACAGACAACAGGCTGCAACAATACTAGGAAACTGTCCACACAGCCCTTAAAGGATGAGATCAGGTAGGGTAAGGAGGACACCAAAGCAAAATAAACGGACATCAAAGGCAAAGAACTCCTTACCAATTGACCAGGGCAAAGCAAACCAGGAAAAAACATCACCAAACAAAACGGACATAAAAAAAGGGGTAACAAGAGTGTTACCCACTCAACTTATCTCTCCAATTGCATCAATGTTCAGAAAAAATCAGGGCGAGAGAGAGAAATCAGAGGCAAACAAAGCTTTCTTCTTTCTGAAAAATCCAGGAGCCACTCTCCTTACGACCCAACAATCTCTTCCGGGCCTACCTACGCCTTTAACTCCCGAGAAGGTTTCCTGCGACAAAGGCCTATCATCAATATTCACGAAACTAACTCCCCGGTTACCTGGGGCGAATTCAACTAGCCCTCCACGCAAAAATAGGTACCAGGATGAATTTATAGCAATGGCCCATAAGCAGGATGAACTGGGAGAGGGTCTTGACCAGGAAACCTCCCTGCCGCAAAAACGCAGTACAGGAGACATATTTGTCCTGGATCTGAGTATAACACAGGCAACTGGAATTACAACAGAGGTCCCCATGGATAACAAGAGGACGAAGGAAGAATTGACGTGCACAGAAAAATCAGTATCCAATGCAGAACTTAAAGCACCAACAGCAGCACTAACCTTTTTTGGAAAATTCTCAGAAACCAATACACAAAACCCCCCAACAGCTCCGCAAATACAGAAATTACTTAACAAAGAACCCCAGATACTCAAAGCCCAGATACACAGGGAGCAAAACACAACCCAAATGGAATTGACTAGTCAGAACACTTCAGAAACATCATGGCTGAAGCTATTAAACTTTACATCAAGCCCAACATCGAACAACGAAATAATGCAAGACCTAAGTAAAAATAAAGAGGGAAAAAACATGGGGGAAAAAAAATCATCAAGCCCCACAGGAAGTCTTGCATCAAGCCCAACAATAAACAAGGGAAAGCGGCAAAACACAAGTATAACTAATCACACAAGGGAAGATATCTTAGATAAAAAACTAGGTAATACAAACGAGGAAGGGCAGTCTACTCAACTGCAAAGCAAAGGAAAATCAGTGGAATACCCCAGAGATGGAAGAATTGTTACTCCAAAATCAGACAATTCCCAACTTCCCAAAGAACGTTTTGACTTGTCACTCAATCAGAACTATGAACAGAGTGCTAGTGTAAGCAACTCAGGGTTGTTACTTACCACAATAGAAACACTTCAATCAACAGTAAAGGCTTTAAACTGGCAATCCGATAAACTGGATATCCAAGTCGACATAATGAACACCATAGCCCACCACATTGCGGGGATCGACAACAAACTGGATAAACTCAACAATCTGATAATAACTGCTCAATCAAAGTATACACTGGAACAGAGTCCCTGCACCTGCGGTCCTATTATAGATAAATTAAACCTCCTTCCCAACCTAATAGAACAAATACTGGCTGTAAGAAAATCAGACCAACATTTCTCGAAAGGAAACTCAACCAGGAAAACTATTGAACACAACCAAGCTAACAGTCCAGAAACAGTAAATTTAACCAAAAAAATTACTGACCATAACACTGTTAAGATTTCAGAAACGGATACATCTAAAGGAAAGAACAGGGCAGAAATAAGTCCAGCACTAAACATAACAACGCCAAACAAAAAAACCTCCTTAACAAGGCGACAAAAAAAACGTGAAAGAAAAGCAAGGAATAAACAACCGACAGGACACGCAGAAGAAGGCACTAGAATATTTCCCATATTCACCTCAGCTATAAACAAGGAGGAAACTTCAAATACGACATTACAATCTGACGAATCATTTGATCAAACACACAACTCATCAGGACAACAGCTCCAAACAAAAAAAGAAAGGGAGGCCCTTTGCGCAGAGACGATAAGCAACACTGGCATATGCACATTATTAACGGCCATAGGCGAGACAAACAGCAGAGACGCACAGCCGAGGTTGGTCTTGGGCAACAGAACACAGAAAATTGATGCAGTGAAAAAAGGAAGCCGCATAGAAACCGGCAGCACACCACAACCAACCGGCCCTCCAGGCCTATGTATAACCGCGGAGATCCCCGGGAAATACCAAGAGGCGGCCGAGAATAACAAACTAACACCAGCCGGACAAAGACATGATGTCACCCAAGAAAAACAACAAGAAGGAATCAAACACTGCCCATATGGCAGAGAAGAAACAATTCAAGGACAAAGCCGGTCTCAAGGAGATTCTACAATAGAGGACATACCCACTAACAACCAGGAGGTACCATCAAAAATAAATGAAAGAACTGTAAACTGGAAAAGTAGGATTTGGGGTGGAAAAAGTCTACCCCCCACTGTGGGTATAAAAATACTACTAAGGCACGGAGTCCGTCACATAAACTTGAACTGCAATGAGGATCCTATTCTTGGGAGGGGAACAGAGGCTGAGTACATCAGAGATCCCCAGACTAACACAGCCACGAACAGAGACTTAACAAAAGAGAGTAACCAGACCATAACGACCACGATATCCCAGCGCGTACAAGAAACCGATACGCACGGAACACAAACACCCGCTGGTACCGGGCATCACTGTAAAATCAGTCCAGACAACGCACCAGAACTAGGGAAAGGCCCTGAGAACTGGTCTAGTAATGACAACTTACATCTTAAACAACTCTTTTTTACCCCGGAATACGAATCTCAGGGGCAACATGACATCCTCAACAGGGGAAATTTGCTTAAACTTTGCGCAAACATTGAAGGGCTTCAACACCTAACTAACACTGATCTACTGTCAGTCAAATTTTGCAAACAAGACATAACTAGTTCATTGGAACAAACATTAACAACATGGAGAACACCAGAAATCGCCCAGTTAATAATATCCTTTAGAGAGAAGTTCGAATTATGGGGCATAAGACTTTCCAGGCCGGTAAAACCACGCTATCCAGGTCCTCTTGAAGCTCGTCTGGTTACAAAAGGGAAAAAAGAAAAGCGAACAGATAATAAGGATCAGGCAATTTCAGTACTATGGAACGCCAGAGGGAACAGTCCTTCACCGACAATCTATTCCCTAACCACAACAGGCAATCAAACAAAGCCCAAGGATGACGCAGCCTACTGGCGCTGGCTAACAGACACATTAAATAAACAGAAAAATAATTGACCTCCCAAAAAACCTCAAAAGGATAGTACCCATGAAATTCTCCACCTATTGTCCTGGAACATAGCCGGAGCGAGGAAATGGATGGAAGACGGCTTGCCACTCCACAACTGGACAGCATGCAACATTATTGCCCTCCAAGAAACATGGGCATTGGAGGAGCTACCTCTTGTCGGGTACACTCACTACAATATACCAGCACGGAAAAAATTCAACTTTGGTCGACCAAAAGGGGGTCTATCAGTTTATATCGCATCAGACATCAAGATTAACTCAGAACAAATAGCCCCATATGGGCCAAACATGCAATTAATAAAACTATCAATGCCAGGCAGACCAACCCCGGTACTACTTGTTAACTTCTACGCACCCCCAAAGGTGAAAGAGAAGCAAGTCGCATTGGATCAGCTAGTATCCACAATCATGGATACTCGAAACAATAACCCATCCTGGGAAATCATCGTAACGGGTGATTTTAATTCAAACTTAATCTATACGCCTGAGGATGACGAGATAATAGCAGCTGACAACGAATTTTGGAACGTTAAAACCCAAACTCAGCTGCAAACAGAGCGATCCGATCCAATTGGGCGAAAACTGGTAACAAGCCTGGAATTCCTCGGGCTGCGGTTCCTTAATGGGAGAATCGAAGGTGACAATCCGCCGCAGCACACCCACCTAGGAACCTTGACTGCCTCAAGGCTAGATTACACAGCAGTCTCTCTTCCACTATTGCCATTTGTCCAGCAATTTTCTATAGAATACACTTCAAAAAGCGATCACTCATATCAGCACACTTATTCCAATTTAAAACTAACTAAATGCCACAGTTACAACATAGTGGGAGATAACATTGTGACCACTAACCTGAAACGACTTAACTGGACAACGGCCAACATCGACGTACTGCAGGCAAATGTGCAGAGACTAAAAATAGAAAGTGAGGTAACAACAGGTACCCAAATACAAAAATGGGAGAGCTTTACGGGAAAGTTAATAGCAACAACGTCCGCCCCAAATAAACCACATCCTCTCACTAACAAAAATTCTCTGCCAAAGAACCTGGTAAAACTCAAAATAGAGATGAGGAGAAACGCCAGAGCACTAAAAAAGACAACTATGTCGTCCAAAGACTGGATCCAAAGACAAAACCTCAAGAAAGAATACAAAAAGAAAATGTGGGAATACAAAAGATCTCTGAAGGATGACCTCTGGGCAAAACTACTCTGCTCCGCCAAGAACACCAACTCAAACGCATTTTGGAGGATTATTAACAGCTTAAATCACCCTTCAAATCCAACATCATCCAATGTCCAAGAAGCGGACTGGGTTGCGTTATTAACAGAGAGGTTCGCAGAGATAACACTTGACCAGCATAACCCAGGAGCAATCCAACAAATTACCAACGAAGTGTCCCAAAAAAGAAAAGAAGGAAGCGCCACTCCCAGGCTTCCCCGCGACGTGGTTAGCCTATGGGAGAAGAAGGACGCAACAAATAAGGTCAAACAAACATGGTATAGTGAAGAGGACATAAGAAGAATCATAAGGAAGTCACGTGGCAACGGAGCACCAGGGCCGAATGGGATCCCTCCAATAGTTTACAAAACTGATCCGGACTTTTGGTGTAGAAAATTAAAAATATTATTTGAAGAAATAATAGGTGAAAACCAAATACCATCCAGTTGGAAGGGCTCCAAATATTTCACCCATCTTAAAAGGAGGAGACAGAACATCCCCAGCTAATTACAGACTGATTGCCCTCCTAGATGTGGAGGCAAAGTACTTTGCATCCCTCGTCCTGGAAGATCTAATAAATTGGTCCGACGTCACAAAGAGAATACCACTGAACCAAACAGGCTTCAGGAAAGGAACTGGGACACTAACTAACATTATGTCTCTCTCAGTGCTAGCCGACAAATATCTTCGGAGAAAACAGCCTCTTCATCTATGTTTTATTGACTTAAAGGCAGCATTCGATAGTGTGGATCGGAACATCTTATGGAGGAAATTGTGCAGCTGGAACATTCCGGATAAAATCCTGAGAGGGATCTTACTCCTTTACTCCAATACTTGGATGGAAGTTAAATTGGGGAGTGGAACACGGCTCTCAAGAAAAATCAACACCAGTAAAGGCCTCAAGCAGGGCTGTGTCCTAGCCCCCCATCTTTTTAACCTTTTTATGGCAGACCTAACATCAAGTCTAAATAAGATCCCATCTCATCCACCTAAACTTGGCTCCCTTCCTCTAACTCATCTATCCTATGCAGACGACGTGATATTGCTGAATCTAACGAAGATTGGCATTCAAAGGTTACTAGTAGGGCTGGCAGAATTTATAACAAATAACAACCTGGAGATAAACACAACAAAAACAAATCACCAGGCGGCGGACAGCCAGTACAAACATCTACCTGGAGGGAACAAAGCTAGAGGCCGTGTCCAACTTCAAGTACTTGGGCTTCTACTTCGATAATCGACAAAGCCATCAGCAGCAAATGTCGTACATCACTCAGAGATCAAATTCACTCTCATTTGCTTTTAGATCTTTGGCCAAAAAGCTCACGGGGCCATCATATAAACCTTTACTGGCAACAATAAAAGCAAAAGTTCTACCAACCCTCTCATACGGCAGTGTAGGATTGCATGGGAAAGATGCGGATCTGCTTAACAAAATGCAGACAGCCATCTTCAAATCTACCTTCCAAATACAACAGGGAGCCTCACCAGCTCAGACAAGGTTAGAATTTGGAACAGTAAACGAAACAGTGGGAAGAAAGTATGCAAGTATTAAGTACTGGTATACACTGAAACAGAACACGTCAGCCTCGGAATTGCACCAAGCACTATGGGAAGAAATCAGATCTGACACTAAATCCCCATACAACCAGTATCTTGAAAACTCCATAACTGAGACTGGAACAAGAAAACTCTGGGAACTAAACCTGCCTTACCCGGCGTTCAAACAGGCTATAAACAAGTCAACAAAATTCCACTCTCTCTTACTTGATAAAGCCACGTTTACCAACAGAAAACACGCATGAATGGTAATATCAAATTACAAAACACTTGTGGCAGCCCCATACTTAACAATTACATTTCCAGCTCATAGAAAACAGAAATTAATGGGACTCCGTTTGGGGAAATTCCCATCGATTATGGACCAACCAACCTGGGTGCATAATGGACCAAAAACCTGCAGACTATGAGGGAGGAGCAACGAGGACTTTATTCATCTTGTCTGCATCTGCCCGAATCTAGCTCAAGCTCGAAGCTCTCTGTTAAAAAAATCTATGAACGAGCGGGGTATAAGAACGTGCAGATCTGCAATTATGGCAACCTTGAACCCAGCAGACACACGATTGAACTGCCTATTACTAAAGTTCCTTGCAGCCCACTCCCAAGCGCTAAAACACACCACGGCACCCTGTCAACAAAAGGATAACACAACTGTGGTAGCTCGGGCAGAGAGCTCTCCGGAACATAAAAGAGGAAAAAACCAAGAACTTCAGAACTAAGCTAGACAGACTGCATTTTTATTACACTTCATTCGATTTTAAATAACAAACTCGGTTTTAGACGGAGAGTGTTATAGAATATATTAACAGAGATTGTACATATATGTTAAGAAATTTTAAACACATTAGTCGATTCCTTTAAAATGTATTGTTGTGGTTTTAATTAACTGAAACAATAAAAATCTTTCATTCATTCCTCTCAAACCAAGACATACCACCTTACATTTCTTAAGATTACTTTTGATGTCAGAAAGATTTAGTTTAATATCATCTCTATTAGGCTGCGGGTGGGTAATTAAAAGTGTGCCGGATAGCAGCAGGGAAGCAGACGGCCTTTGCTTACACTGATGCAGTCGGAAAATAAAAGTGAAAAGTCAATGGCAAGAAGACGGGAAAAATCTGTTGGAACTGAAACCTGTTAATGCACCAAACATTAGCAGATGCATCAAAAAAAGAAAAAAACACTGGCATGTTTAAAAAATAAAATGAACAGGCGTCCCCAGCCCCGGGGCCCACGCGTCTGTGCAACGGCTTGATGTGTAGATTTTGCAACGTAAACACAAGAAACCCCCGTCCTTAATCAAAGTGTATTTTAAGAGCACATTTTGTATAATAATTATATGGCTGCTGTCAGGGCCTAGTGCCACTTCCAGGCCGGGCCACAAATGAGGAAGAAACAGAGGCATTGAGGCAAAGGCTGTGCACGGTGATGAGTGAGTGAGTGCTTTGGATTGAAAGGCGCACTCTTACGACACCGGCCTTCGGATTAGTGCACGCGGTGAACCCCTTAAATGGCGTCTCTGCAACTTTCTGACATGAAACAGCCAGGCCGCAGCACCGTGCGCAGTTTACAGTTGCATTGATGCGAGCCCCTGACTGTGTATTTTGTACCACAAACATAAATGAGAGGTTTCCACAGGGACACATTTGAAATAAATAACGGAGGAAAGAGGGGGCCGTTGCCTCGAATTCGCCGGGTTCAGACTCCTCGAAGATTTGCCGAAGTGACAGAGCCACCACTGACCCGATATGCTAGTGCAGTAGTAAATGAAAATATACTTGATCAAGTAAAGTAAGTAAGTACTCACTCTCGAGTCGAGAGAAAGGGCACACAGTACACAGGCTGGCTCCTGCACACAGTCCACACGAGGCAACTGGTGGCGAGTAGTAAAGAGAGGATCTGACCAGTCAGCAGCGCCGCGCGCCGCAAAATGGCCAATCACTGCATGACTACATGAAGTCCCACAAAGTGATTGGCCATTATGCAGTGTGTGTGCACCACCCACGCGCGGCATCCAATAATGGATTGCCCTGCCCTGCCCTGCTGCGCGGTGACCGGCCAATCCTGGCGCTGCAAGCAGCGCCAGGATGCGCTAGGGGGGCTCACTGACTGCTCGCCCTGTGTCGCCTTTGTAAAGCCGCGGGCTGTGGCCCACTTAAACAAGCACTCCCCTGGTCACTCTCTATGGGGGAACACTGATGCGCATGCTCGGGCTAGTTTGTGCCCCAAGCATCACTTGCGCGCTAGAAGATACCTTGGCTAGCTGGCTGTCTGCTGTTGCAGCTGAGTGAGTGCGTCACGTGGACTGTCACTCAAGCTGCGCAGCAGTCCAGACCAGCCCCCTTGCATTCCCGAAAAACTCGGGTGCTTCCCAGATTCCCGGCGGCGCTCGCTCGACGATTACTAACTTTTTCAACAACAGTCAGTGTATGTTCATTTTATTGCAGCAGCGTCCATTGGGCTTGTTGAGGCATACCACATATACCTTGTGTACATCAGAACTTTACTCCTTCCTGTCCCAAGAAGGAAAGGGCCTCCCGGACGCATCTAACATTGGCGGGGACCCACTACCTTCGCAGAGAGTATCGCTGGCGAGTGGGGACACTGTGACCCGACCCGGAGTCCTGTAGTAGGTTCAGCCTGCCAGGGAGGAACCAAACATCAACACCAGGTTGTGGTGGCTTGGTCGGGACCCGGAGATAGTGCCTTCTCCCCTGTGTGCTATAGCGTCTGAGGGACACCTACACTGAGCCGGCAGAGGGCGAGTGAGGCCCGGGCTTCTGGATCATGGATAGCCTCAGGGCCCTCCTGGGGGCAGACTGAGGATGACTGTAGAGGTGGGCTGCGTTGGCCCTGCGATGAAGTGAGGTGAGCCTACACGGTCTGGTGGGCAGTTCACCAACTGCAGTACCCGAAACCTATATACCTACATCACATTTTGGAGATTGTGTCGATGAGACTTTAGGTAGCGGCGGCTTCTGAGGCAGACCGGGGATCCACTGAGGTGCAGCCCGTGGGTCCCATCGTGTGGACGGCCATCACCCAATCCAGGGACATGCTCGATGCTAAGACTGAGGCAGTTGGTTTGGACGTCACACTACTACGCCAGGATCTACACAAAGTGGTTGAGAGATTCACAGAGGTTGAGACCAGGGTGCGCAGTGTGGAAGACGCTGTCTCTACACTACAGAAGAAAGTAGACATGCTTGAGACTCTCACCAAAGGTCTTGCTACAGACGTAGAAGATGTGGAGGGACGCGTTCACCAGAACAAACTCCGATTGATGCTCTATCCAGAAGGTTGTAAGGGTGAAAATGCCGGGAAGTTTCTTGCTGACTGGATAGCGGGATGGATGCTGGTTGGGTCCCTCTCCCACTGTTTCATCATCGAGTGAGCCCATCGAGCTCTTGTAAAAGAAGGCCCCTCTTGGTCCCCAGCCTGTCTTACTTTGATAAATGAGACAATATCCTTAGACAGGCCAGAGTGAAAGAATCTCTCTCCTTTGACTCCCTGCGCATTATGATCTTCCCTGACTATACCAAGTTGGTCCAACAGAGAGGCCCATACTTAACTGAGGCAAAGGCTTGCCTCAGAGGCCTGAAGATCTCATACGCACTTCTCTTCCCGGGCTTGCTGCAGGTGATAAATAAGGATCGCACACTCTTCTTCGACTCCCCAGAGGAGGTCTTCGCCTGGACAGATGAGGAAACACGCGCCAAGGCACACACCCCACCTAGGCCGGACTGCAACTCTTATTCCAGGGATCCTCTCCGTCAACGGTCCGAGCTCAAAGACAAACATTGTCACAGATCAAGGTTGACGTTGTGATCCGGGGGCCATAGAGAGGACAGGTAAAAAAAAAAAAAACCTTAGATTTGATATACTGGTCCATTTTGAAAGCAACAAGATTCTGATTTGGCTGCCAGAGGTTCAATATATAGATTAAAGAGCAAGGGAGACAGACGACACCCTTGTCTTGTTCCTCTTTGAATTGTAAAATTATTAGTTAGACTCCCATTAACTAGGATTTTTGCTCTCGGGTTTCTATAAGTCTCAGTTATTAGTTGACTAAAATTTTGGCCAAGGTTATATTTATTAATAAGTCTGTTTAGAAAGGACCAGTTAACTCGATCGAACGCTTTAGCAGCATCAAAAGTTATTATTGTGAGGGGGATTTTTTCACTAGTAGCTAAATCAACTGCTGCAAAAAGTTCGTGGGTAAGATTAAATATTTGCCTCTCTTTTATAAAGCCCTTTTGGTCTGGATGTATCAATTTTGGCATTACCAGAGCTAATCTACCTGCTATTATTTTTGTGAAGACTTTATAATCACAGTTTAGTAGGGATATGGGTCTATATGACTCACAGACTGTGTTTTTTTTTCCTGGTTTTAGAATAAGACTTATAATGGCATCATGCCAGGTATCCGGAGTTTTTTCTTTTTCCCTATATATTTTGTTTAGTAATCTTGTTAGTGGGGGGGTTATAACTTCCCTTAATGCTGAGTATAGCTCGTTTGGAAGAGCGTCGGGCCCAGCGGCTTTCCCTTTTTTCAAAGATTTCAAGACTGATTTTACTTCTTCCATTGTTATTTCTGCGTTTAATTCTTCATTTTCCAGATCTGATAATCTCGGCAGATTTAAAGAGTCCAGATATTCTTCTAATTGCTCTGAAGTAGAGGAGGAATCTTCCACATACAAATCGGAGAAGAAATTTTCGAATTCCTGCCTGATTTCTGACTCTTCAGACGATGTCCCAGGCTGATTGCTTAGTTGTATTTTATCTATTTTGTTTCTAGTCTGTTCCGTTTTAGTTTTCCAGGCCAGTAGTTTTCCGCATCCCTCACCATACTCGTGAGTGGCAAGTTTACTAGCCTCCCACTTAGTTCTAACTCTGTCTTCGAGGTAGTCTGCCAGCTTTCCTCTTAGATCTTTTCTTTCCTTTTCCAATGTATTTCTTGTTTCTAGGTTAGGTTCTGTGTTAATCCGTACATCTAATTGACTTATAATTTCTTCCTTTTCTTTAATCTCTTGCTTGGTAAGTTTTGCTCTGTAAGCCCCCAGGCTTATAAGTTTGCCTCTGATGGTTGCTTTGTAAGCATCCCAGGTAATTTGATCTGAGGCACCTACTTTATTATCCTCGCAGAAATTTGCTGAGGTTATGTTCAGATCTTCCTTTATTTTTGGGTCCAGAAAGAGAGTGCGATCTACTGTCCATCTAAATTGAGATTTCTTTATTTCAAAGTGTACTGTTATTTGAACCGCTGAGTGGTCGGACAAATGTTCGGGCAAATGATCCAGAGCTTTGATGCTTCTATGGAAATCTTTACTAATCAGAAAATAGTCAATTCTAGACTTGTGGCCTAGTTTTTTGTTATGTAGGGTAAATGGGTGCTCCTTGTTCCCCTTCTCTCTCCACATATCGATCAGTTCTAAATCTCTTTTGTAGATGTTAATCCCTTTTAAACATCAGGATTGGGTTAAAAAAGTGGCTCTATATGCGGACGATTTAATGATTTTTACAGGAAATTATCAAAACTCCTCCCCAGCAATAAATAAGGCAATCTCAGAGTTTGGGAAGGTATCTGGATACTTAATAAATGAAGCAAAAACGGAATCAATGAGCTGGAATACACAACAGAATAACCCATACACAAAGGATAAAATAAAATACTTGGGTATAATCTTAGTAAAAGATCTCGAAAAAATCCCCCAAATAAATCTGAGTAGGATCTCATTAGAAATGAAAAAGCTCTTGAAGGTATGGGATAAGCTACCTTTAAACATGATAGGAAGATCTAATCTGGTGAAAATGTCGATCCTTCCTAAATTTACCTACCTTTTTAATGTCATACCATTGGAGTTTAAGAATAACCATCTGAAAAAAATACAAGGAGATATAACAACTTTCATATGGGCTTCAAAAGGCTCAAGGATTGCTTGGAACAAAATGAGAAGAAGAAAACTACAAGGAGGAATAGCCAGTCCAGACATTATGGAATACTATAGAGCTTTTCAATTCAAGAATGCAAGATCACTGGTGAACAGCTATGTTTTTTACCCCCAATATCTCCAAATACTAACAAATAAAGTTGACCACTTCCTGTTTAAATTTGGACATCCCAAATTCTTTAAAAAAATAAAACTAAAGATACTAAAAAATATGGCAAAACTCTGGTATCAAGTAAGAAGCGCATTAAACATTCCTTACTACAGCTATGCAGCCCCTATATGGGACTCACCAGGCACCCCTGAATGCCTAAAAGATGTCCTAGCAACTCCTTTAAGAATGGCAGGAATTAACAAATGGGGACAACTGATGACAGAGAACTCAATAGTGTCTTGGGAACAACTTACAGAAATTACTAACGGGACCCTTTCAAAATTTAAATATTATCAACTTACAAGCTGGGCAAGCTCCTTGTTAGAGAAAAAAACGGGAAATATAGAAATAGAGAAAGAGATCATGAAAATCTCCCCAATAAAAAAGGAAATTTCTATATGGTACTGGGCTATAATCACGCCAGGAGATGATGACGCCTCATTATCGGAATCAACTTGGAGTAAAAACATCATAGACTCAGAACTTGATAGCTTATGGAAGAAATCATGTGAAAAATGTTGGAATATCATTAAACCAGCGCGTCTAAAGAGAAATCACTTATTCACACTGCATAGGGCATATTGGACACCAAAAAAACTGTCAAAATTTAAAGGAGCAAGCATAAAATCCTGCCCCAAGTGTGGATTAGAGAAAGCAGACGACATACATATGTTTCACAGATGCCCACGATTGGAACCCTTCTGGCAGGAAGTAGGTAACACGATATGTCGGACATTGGGAACAAACCTAAAAGTAAGTACAACATTAATTATTTTTGGGATATGCACTGAGTTAAATGTAAGTAACGAGAGGTTAACCAGAAAACAAGAAAATCTATTATTTGTCTTGATACTTCTTGCCAGAAGAGAGATCTGTCTGAACTGGGTAAAGCCAACGTCTCCGTTGCATGAAGATTGGCTTAATTCCATTATAACCATTAATAAACTAGATAGAAAGGGAAAACTTTCCAAAAAATTTAACTTCTGGGAAATCTGGGAAAATTATTATACTAATTAATACATAAGAGAAACTTGAATAAAAACAATATGTCCGATGATTAAAGCGGTGACAATAATTCAGATGGGAATAATTTCCCACCGAGTAGTCAAAAAGGCTAGCTCTCTCTCCTTGCCGCCATGAATTATTGAATATGGTAAAGGATACAGGAGGACTATAACATGACAGTTCCACCAAAGGGGTACTCTATGTGGCCGGAAAATATAAGAAAAGAGTGAAGGAATAAAAGTGGAAGTCCTAAAGTTCTCTGTTGTAATCCTTATACATTCATTCGCAAAATGAGGATAAAAAAAAAACAAGATTCTGATTGCTTGATGGAGGCAAACTATCAAGATGTGGGATCAGGACATGCCCCATCGATACTACACAACCGCCTGGATGACAAATGTACACACTGACCACCCACAGGGTAGGCTTCAAATCATCAGCTGGAATGTCAAAGGCATCCTAGACAAAGTGAAACCGGGGGCAGTACTCCGGAAGGCAAAGTGCCTCAGGACTGATATACAGCTACTGCAAGAAACACACCTTCTAGGGTCTAAAACCCCCTATCTATCCCGTTTTGCATATGACCAAATACCAAATATTCCATTCCTGGTTCACCAGTGGCTCCCGGGGGGTGGCAATCCTGATCACTTCCAATTCTCCCGCTCATGGGTGGATACACAGGGCAGGTCTTTCACCATGACAGGCTCACTTCACGGAGAACCGGCAGTCCTTGGAAGTATATATGCTCCCCAACTCTCACCCAGACCCTAATGGAGTGACTAGCGACCGTTTGGATAGGCATTCCAGAAGGGGGCCAAGTACTGGGGGGGAGATTGGAATGATATAATAAGCCTCACTCGCGACAGATGGCGCGCCACTGCAGGGGTTGCAGGGTCACGCAAGGCGCGCCTGCAGCCCTGGTTGAGGGGATGGGATGGGTGGATTTTTTGGGAATGCTCCATCCGAACAAGCATGGCTTTACATACTGTTCCCATGTACACAAATCATTCTCCAGGCTTGATTATTTGTTTGTACCCTCAAGCTATGCTGCAATACAGCCCGAGGTCTTTCAGACCCCTTCCTGGTATCATCGGACTCCGGGTAGGCCACGACCGCTCTCCCTTGCTCTGGCATCTTTCCCTCTGGCATATGCAGGACAAGCAATACTGCACACACATGTACCAAGCCCTAACTGAATATATCGCCCTCAACAAAGGGAATGATGTCTCAGCCACAATCCTATGAGAAGCCATGATGCCAACGCTTTGTGAGGTAGATATGGCATACTGCGCGGCAAGGCAGAAACCACGCCTTGAAAACCTCCTGCACATGGAGGCTCGCATCATGACCCTAAAGCGACAGGGCTGTGTGTAAGGGGGCGGACCTGACGCGCCAGAAACTGGCCCTAGCACAGCAGCGGTATCAGGGGGAACTCCTAGAAGAGGCATGGATGGCCTTGTTGGCCTCCCGCAGCCGGATATATCAATGAGGAGACAAATCGAACAAATGACTACACAGGTTGTGCCAGCATGCACTGAAGCCGATTCACCTCTCTAGTGTCTGTGACCTCAGTGGAAATGTCCTCACTGTCACAGCCGCGATTGGGAATAGTTTTGCTGAATACTATGAAGCACTATATGCTAATTGCGACGTACTATATGAGACTCAAATACAGAAATTTCTAGAAAATCTCCCCCAGAAGGCCTTATCCGACACAGTAAGTCAGGTCCCAGCTTGTGGACCCCCTTACAATTGAAAAATTAACAACTGCCCTAGCAGACATGCACTTGGGCAAGGCCCCCGGCACAAAAGGTTTTCCATGCGAGTTCTTTAAGGCATACATGTCGCAACTAAATGCCCACTATCTTGAGGCCTTACAGGCTGCTCTGAAAGAGAAGTTATTACCCCAGACAGGAGACACACAGAAGTGGTTATCTTTCTCAAACCTGGCCAACCCCCGACAACCATTCCTCGTATTGACTGATTTCTTTATTGAACATAGAAGCCAAGCTCCTCGCTAAGGCCCTGGCTAATCGACTTATGCCTCACATGGCCCATAAAGTCCACTGAGACCAGGCGGGGTTTATGCTCCATCGCGCAGTGCACCACAATATCCGTAGAGCACACAATGCCATAGCCGCAGTGGAGGGCCTGGGCAGGTCTACTACTAGCAGATACGGATAACGCCTTTGATTTGGTCAGTTGAACCTATCTGTTTCCGCTTCTGTGCCGACTTAACATGGGCTCCTGATTCTCATACTATATCTCTTTGCTATACAAAGAGCTAAAAAGCTTCAGTGTGCTGGTTTGGTCTCTCATAGGTTTCCCTTCAGAAGAGGTACTCGTCACGGCTGTCCCTTGTCACCACAGCCATGGAGCCACTAGCTTCTTGGGCCAGAATCGATGGTCAGATCCAAGGTTTTGAAAGGTCGCAGGAGGATTCTGGCTGCATCGTACTGTATGTTGATGATGTCTCACAGACCCGAACATAACGGGCCCAGCCCGATACTACTTCTCATCATGCAGGTGTTTGGTGAAACATCCGGTCTATACATGAACACTCACAAATCTATCCGTTGAACTTTACGGGGGGCACGCTACTACAGTTCATATTCAACAGACCTGACCATAGCCACAGATGGAATGCGGTACCTAGGTGTTTTCCTCTCCGCCTCCCAACCTATCTCCTGGAAACGCAATTTGGCTCCATTGACTGAGCAAGTAAAGTCGATGGTCAAATCTCGGTCACATTTGTCTCTATTGCTAAACGGACGATCCCCCATCTTTAAGATGATCTC